>NW_005871443.1:166886-218636 GCF_000147115.1 Myotis lucifugus | reverse complement strand
CTGAGGATTTTGATTATGCGGCTTATGAAGAATTCTTTTCCACCTATCTGGTGATACTCACTAGAAGAGCAATAAAATGGTCTAAACTTCTAAAGGGAAGCGGTAGTGTCCAGAAAAGCATGAGAGGTGAGTTTGGAACTTGGTCCACCACGCACTCAACCACCAGGTCACTGGCTGACAAATGCTCGGGGGAAGAGGGGTTCAGGATTCCTCAGGGACCCCTAATCCAGGGAGGCTGCCTTGAGCCTGGCATCTTTCCTAGGGATCCGGAGATTGGGAAATGGCAGGCAGGTGTGTGTCCTACGTAAGATCCAAGTTGAGGCTCCGAGCTTTGAATTCAGCTAGAACTTGCACTTTTAAGGTACAGGGGTGTTCTTTCTTTCCGTTGAGATGGGCCTGCTTGCTTTCCAGAAGAAAGTTGGTTTCCTGCTTCTCAAAATGAGATTGGCCAGGGCTCTCCGCTTGTCCATGCCTGTGACCAAGCCCTCCCTGCGTCCCTTACTGGACCCCTCCTCCCCTGTTCTGCCCAGGCCCCTTCCCTTCCTCTCTCTAGGCCTGGGGCCCCCTCCCTCAGGCCTCCTCTCCATTCCTCCAGCACCTGCCTCTCCTTGGGGTTCGTCCCCAGCCCCTCCCATCTTTTTCAGGTGCTGACTGGAATGCCACTTCCATGAGGCCTTCCGGAGCTCCTGTCTGGAAGGGCACTCCCCCATCACACCACACAGCCGCACACTTCACCCCTTTCCTGCTTATTTTCTCCTCGCCGTCTCATGCAGTGCAGAGCTGATTTATTTTATCATTTGTTTCCCCTGCTGGACTCCAAGATCCCTCTCTGCTGGCAGGGATTGGTCAGGGTAATTGCTTCAGTGTTTGAATGAATGAATGAATGAAGTGTTTCAGCGGTTCTCAACCTGTGGGTCGCGACCCCTGAAAATACATCCTGCATATCAGATATTTACATCACGATTCATAACAGTAGCAAAATTACAGTGATGAAGTAGCAACGAAAATAATTTTATGGTTGGGGGTCACCACAACATGAGGAACTGTATTAAAGGGCCGTGGCATTAGGAAGGTTGAGAACCACTGGTTTAGGTGGTAACTGCTGGGCAGGTGGAAGGGCGTTGGTAGGAGTGTGCCCCTTGGTAGGAGTTAAGAGAAGTCAGATAAATGGTGCAGAGAGGTGTGTAGGGGTTTCCTGAAATAGGACATGGATGACAATTAAGGCTGAGGAGGGGGTCAGAGGCAAGGGACAGAACTGTGTGACTAGAGTATTAGGGGTGTGTGTAGAAAGGGCCAGAGATGGAGCCAGGGGACCCTGCACGGGGCCCCATGTAGCCACACATCACCTGGACCTGGCAGACAGAAGCCAACTGTAAAAGGAATTATGAGCAAGGGGATGGAGAGATCAATTTCTGCTTTTAAAGCAGTTAGTGCATAGGGCCCAAAGTGGTCCCAGCACACAGTAGGCGCCTGGAAAGTATTTGTGGAGTTGACAGAGGGCTGGGTGTAAGCAGGTGGGTCTGGGAACTTGCTGCCCGGTAGGGCAGGGGTCAGGGGCTATCCCTAGACACTGGACAGCCCTCCCTCCTCCAGGCTATTACTGATGGGGGTGCTTAGTAAAAACTCAGGTAGCCCAGCCAGAATGGCTCATTTTTTTTTATTTTTTATTTTTTTTTTATCCTGTGCTCTAAAAGGTTGCTGGTTTGATTTCTAGTCATACCTGAGTTTCGGGTTCCATCTCTGGTTGGGGCACATATGGAAGGCAACTGATTTCTGTTTCTCTCTCACATCCATGGCTCTCTCACTCTCTCCCTCTCTCCTCTCTCTAAGCATGTCCTCAGGTGAGGATTAAAAAAAAAAAAAAAAAACTCAGGGAAACTATCATTTCATAAAACCAGCTGGAAGGGACCTTAAAGTTGGTCCTTTGTTGCTTTACAGAAAGCTAATAATATCCAATGTACCATGTACCATCCTACATGAAACATATGTCCATCCCTGCATGGGCCTTGTGTGTTAATGTGTTTCCAGCAGCACATCTGCCTTTCAACCAGCACATCTGCACATCAACCGAGGATATTTTTCCCATTGATTTTACAGAGAATGGAAGGGAGGATGAGGAGAGCGAGAGAGAGAGGGAGAGAGAGAGGGAGAGAGAGAGGTGAGAGGCACATCCATTGGTTGCCTCTCGAATGCGCCCTGACTAGGGAACAAACCTGCAACCCTCGTACATGCCCTTGATTGACCCTTGACTGGGAATCAAACCCGCAATCCTTAGGTGAGAAGGCCGAAGCTCTACCACTGAGCCACACTGGCCAGGGCTGCCTTTAGTTTTTCCTTTCGATTTATTTTTAAAAGTTGACTAGTCTTTTTGTTTTAAAAAGTGACATACAAGTATTCAAAAGTAAACATAATTTATCTGCATGGTAAAATGTCTTAACCATACTAAAAGATGTAAAGTGATGCTAAGTTTCTCTCCTGCCCCAGGCTCCATTCTCCTATAAAGGTGACCGATCATGGTGACTGTCCTTTCGTCTCCCCCAGGAAGGGGGTGCACACACATGCGCGTGTGCATGCACACATGTGTATACATGCAGCAGCCACACCATGGGGCTGCAGTTTGCTTTTAGTGCAGAGGAAGGCCTCCTGTCCAACATGGCTGACTCTGGACTGCTAACCCAGAGGTCAGTTAAAGCAGAGAATCACAGCAAGTTGATGTTTGTCATTCAATTCTGTCCTATCATCTCCTTCCCTTTGAATAGGGTGGGTCCACTAATTTAAATTTTGTATCACACTCTCAATTCATTGTCTCTATTTTCCAGTATTGGGGTTTTTTTGTTTGTTTTTGTTTTGTTTTTTGGGTTTTTTTTTTTTTGGTGTGTTTTTCACGTAGAGCAGGAATAAAAGCAATCTGAATACAGACTCCTCCCAGCTGTTTAGTCTTTTCCCCATCCTGCAGTTGTCTTAAACCTGATTCTAAGATTCTGTTTTGCTTTTGCGTTGAGTAGCTGTCTCTTGCAACTCTCTAAAAATTTAGCTTGGTTTTTACTGAAATAATTTTTTCTTGCTTGCTTTAATACTTTTAAGATTTATGTAATGTCAGTTAAACTGTGTGATTATGGTGACAAGTATCTTTCAGAAAGCTAACAGGTTTAGGAATAAATATGTTTGATTCCTGATGAGCCTTCAGCCTAGGGGATGGGATTCAGTGTCAAGGTGAACTGGAGAGCCTCATGGCCTGATGTCGTTTCAGGAAATGACACAGATTAATGCAGGGAGAGCGTGTGGTGTGACCTCACACGGGCCTGTGATCCAGGGTGTTGCCACTGGAGCTTGGTGTAGTTTCCGGGTGTGACAAGGAAGCAGTTAGAGCATGGGCTGTCAGGGATAAACACAGCTGGACAGGTTGTTCCAGAATTGGGAATCCAGTTTTTTCCTGCCATGCATCCTAGGCTGACTGCTGTGTAGTCAGGTACGAGACATCTCGAGGAAGAGATGACATGTAAGGGATTTTGGTCCTGCAGTGACCAAGGAACTCAGTCTTGGAACCTCATCCTTGCATATCAGCAAGCACACCTTGAAATCTCCCTTTATTCCTGTTCTTCTCACCTTATCTTGCTTTTGTTGTTGTTGTTGTTCTACTTCGTTTTTTCTCTTTGGGGGAGGATTTTCATTTGTATGGCCTATCTTAAAGTCTCCAGTAACACCAGTATCTATAAATCTTGACATTCAGCGTATGTTCAGGTAACTTACTAGTATGCTGCTTGACTGTGCTACTTGTGGATATGATGAATACTTTTATTTTTCTTTGTCTACAGCAAATATCCACTAGGAGCTCTTAAGACAACTTACTCTTCCTCCCACAACCTTGAAGGCCAAGTTCAACAAGCTTAGCCCTGGCTTGGCCTAGCTCCTATCCTTACTCCTGTTCATGTCCCATCTTGATGTGAAGGGACTCCACAAGGGGAAAAGCCTCCTAGCCGCGTGCTTCTTCTAGATCTCCTTCCCAGTGGCTTAGGAAATCGGCACCATGTAAATTAGAAATAAGTTACAAAAACATATTTTCAAAGACAAATACCCCACACTGGAGGTTTGCTTAACGTTGTTGGGGCAGACAGTTGGAGGTTAATCCTCTGGGGTCCGGCTTCTTTTTTTAATAAAAAATTTTCCCACTGTTTTTCCTTTCTATTTTATTCTTCTGCAAATGTCAGCGAGACCTGTGGGTGAGCCCTGCCCTGGGAAAATGTCAGTCTCTGAGGGCAAGTAAACTATTTTCATTCTTTCCTGAAGAAACATTGTAAATTCAGATAGCAAACATCAAAAAGTAGCAAAGACATGTGTTCTCCAACGTGAGCTCTGACCGTATTTCAGCTACTAGACTGAGTGCTTTATTTATATTTTATAGATGAGAAAACGGAGACCTGCTCCAGGTTTGGGGCTAGGAAGTCACAGTAGAGCCAATGTCTAACTCCATAGTGAGGGGTTTAGCCATTTTGTACTTTCCCTTTTTTAATTACTTTTCTTTTTTGCTACTTAAATCTTTATTGTTGAAAGTATTACATATGTCATCTCCCCCCATGGACCCCTTTCTTAAATTACTTTTTAGAATTTGTAGTGAAATTCACTCTTATTGGTGTATAGTTCTGTGAATTCAGACAAACCCATAGAGACACATAACCTCAGCACAAGCAAGAGTCAAAGTAGTCCATCACCTTCAGAATCACCTTCTGCTGCCTGTTTGTGGGCAGACCCCGCCCCCACCCCAGGACAACCGCTGATCTCTTCAGCCATCAGAAACTGTGCTATAAGTGGATCATACACCTTGTAGCCTTTGGAGTCTAGCTTCTTTCAATGAATATAATGTGTTTGAGATGCATCCATGACCTTGGGTGTATCAATAGTTCATTTTTTATTGTTGAGGAATATTTCACTGTATGGTGTACTACAATTTTTAAAAAAATATATTTATTGATTTTTTACAGAGAGGAAGGGAGAGAGATAGAGAGTTAGAAACATCGATGAGAGAGAAACATCGATCAGCTGCCTCCTGCACACCCCCTACTGGGGATGTGCCCACAGCCAAGGTACATGCCCTTGTCTGGAATCAAACCTGAGACACTTCAGTCCGCAGGCTGACGCTCTATCCACTGAGCCAAACTGGCTAGGGCTACAATTTATTTTTTTATCTGTTCATCAGTCAAAGGACATTTAGGATGTGTGAGGCCAACATCCTATATAGTAAAAGCCTAATTTGCTAAGTGTCCGGTCCTCTGGTTGTCCATTCAACCAATCAAAGTTAATATGCTAATAATATGCTAAGGCTGCACAACCGCTTGCTATGATGTGCACTGACCACCAGGGGGCAGAAAGTCAACCAGTCGACCAGTCACTATAACGTGCACTGACCACCAGGGGGCAGACGCTCAACACAGGAGCTTCCCCCTGGTGGTCAGTCAGAAGCCAGGCTCACAGCTGGCAAGCATAGCAGCGGTGGCAGGAGCATTTCCTGCCTCTGTACCAGCGCTAAGGATGTCCAACTGCCGGCTTAGGCCCGCCTAAACTGTCAGTTGGGCATCCTCCAAGGGCTCCCGGACTGCGAGAGGGCGCAGGCCGGGCTGAGGGACCCCCCCACCCCCCCACTACCACCGAGTGCACGACTTTCATGCACTGGGCCTCTAGTTATAAATATTCACCTACAGTGTTTTGTGTGAAGTTAAGCTTTCATTTCTCTTGGGGGAAATACCTAGGATTGAGAATCCTGGGTCATATGGTAACTGTATGTTTAATTTGTAAGAAATTTCAAACTGTCTCTCCAAAGTGGCTGTACAATTTTGCTTTTCTACCATCAATGAATGAGATTTCCTGCTGTGTCACATTCTTGCCAGCACTTAATATTTTGGTATTTTTCATTTTGGACATTTGTTGTTGCAAAGACTATTCTATATCTGCATTGAAGTTCCTTTGCAACTTTGTCAAAAAGCAATTGATTCTATTTATGTGGGCCTGTTTCTAATTTTGTTCTTTTCTTTTTAAAAACAATATATTTTTATTGATTTCAGAGAGGAAAGGAGAGGGAGAGAGAGATAGAAACAGCAATGATGAGAGAGAATCATTGATTGGCTGCCTCCTGCACGCCCCCCCACTGGAGATCAAGCCTGCAACACAGGCCTGTGCCCTGACCAGGAATCGAACTGTGACCTCCTGGTTCATTGTTTGATGTTCAACCACTGAGCCACACCGGCTGGGCATTGAATATTGATGATTGAGGTCACTCATGGTTTTTGGCTTATTTTCCTATATGTTTCTTTGGTCATTAGAAAACTACTGATTACCTTTTCACATATTTATTTTCAATAAAAATATTCCTCCCAAATGCTGTAGTTCTCAATTTATCGAGATTAGCTGCAAAACAAGACCAGGGCATCCGCAGCTGCAGCCGGTCGCTCCCAGCCAGGTGCTGCACACAAGCTCACGGCTCGGCGACCTGCTGTCTCCTGTTTTCAGTTTGCCCTCTCACTGGTCTCTGCCCCCAGCGGACTTTCCAGGACATCCATGTGACCTCGGTCCCCATCACCTCCAGGGAAGGACAGTGCATCTGAGCCTGGTGCACTAGGGCCTCAGCGTCTGTCCCTGCCCACAGCTGACCCTCCAGCCCTCGAGGCTCTGCTTGTAGCTCCCAGGACCAGTGGAGGGTCTCTTCCTGCTTCCTGTCCCTTCACTTGGGGTGGCTCTGTCCCTCCAGTTTTCCTGACATTTCCTCCCCTGTGCAGGGCCTGGGTCACAGTGACTATTTCTGGTCCGAGTTGCCCCGAGCAGGGGATCGAGGCTGGGCCTGCGGCTAACCTGTCTTTACATCTGTGGAGTCTTGGCACAGTTTGTGTGGCAAGAGGCGAGGGAGGACCAGTGGCTGGCCTCTGAGCCCCTGTCTGGACAGTGAAGAAGAAGTATGGGGTTATTGCAGCCTCCCACTTGGTTGTGCTCAGTTTGGGAGAGAGAGCAGGAACCTGTAATGAGTGTATGTACCAGTTTCAGGGGGGATGTATGACGTTTAGCAGCTTTTTAATGTTTGATTTAAGGAGAGAACTGGTGAGCAAAGGCACTGAAATTAGTGCCATTTGCTCAAAGGGCCCTCTATGAGGTCCTGACCTTGGGACATGTCTGTCTGCCCTTCTAAAACTGTCCCTTCTCTCGGTTTCAGTGAAGCGCTATATCCGGAAAGGTGTTCCATTCGAGCACAGGGCCCGCGTCTGGATGGGGGTGAGTGGAGCCCAGGCCCAGATGGAGAGGAACCCTGGCTATTACCACCAGCTTCTCCAGGGAGAGAGGAACAACAGCCTGGAGGAGGCCATCAGGACAGGTGAGCATGGCATCCCTCCCTGGGTGCATGGTGCCCAGGCGGGAGGAGGAGCGGGAATTATCCCCAAACTGGGTTTGTACTCCGTCTTTGAAGTCATGACGTTGACAAAGAAACAAACATGGTTAAAGATGCACCAACTGATTTCAATTTGAAATTATATTTTTCTTAAAGGAAAATCAAAACTTAAGTGTTCATGAAGGGAAAACGATGTCTTTTTATATATGATTTCAGAGAGGAAGGGAGAGGGAGAGAGAGATAGAAACATCAATGATAAGAGAGAATCATTATTGATCGGCTGCCTCCTGCATGCCCCACACTGGGGATTGAGCCTGAAACCTGGGCATATGCCCTGACTGGGAATTGAACCGTGACCTCCTGGTTCATAGACTGACACTCAACCACTGAGCCACACTGGCCAGGTGAGAACAATGTCTTTAATTTATTCAGCAAATATTTGAGCACCTAGCTAGCTGGTGAGGAAAATGACCATGGAGAGACCAGACTTCTTCCATGAAGAAGCCCTCCGGGAGAATGAGAAGGGCGCTGAGCAAGCAGTCATAATACAGTAGGTAATGCTGGAAGGGATTTGTGCCTGCCAGGAGTATGTGGGACTTACAGGTACAGCTACACATGTATCTTAAAGCCACACACCAGAGTTTTCTTTCTTTGTGTCAAACTTAATAGTTGTATAGGGATGCTGGCATTTTTGGCCTCTGATCTCTTTTTCCTCCACTTTCCTCATCTTCTATAACAATAAAAGTGTAATATGCTAATTAGACCGGACAACCTTCCGGACCAAGCCAGGGCTGCGAGGGAAGCCCAGGTCCCGGGTGCCAGAGGGGAGCCAGTGCCAGCAGCTCGGGGAAGGAAGGCCTACTCTTGCACGAATTTCATGCATCCGGGCCTCTAGTAGTTACATAGGCTCTCTGGCTCTTAAAAGTTCAAAGTGCTCAAAAAAAAAAAAAGTTTAACCTAAATTGAATAATTACATTTTAAGGAAATACATCTGCCATTCTGATTTTAACAGTTTTTGGGAAATAAATATATCAACACAAGTAGTTCATTTTAAAATTTCAATTACTTTCAAGTGCTGAGAGGTTGTCACACTGACTTGTGACAGTGGGAGAGTGGGTGGGGTATCCCTGTCATAAGGAATGGGGTCCTTCAGTCCTCAGGGTCTCATAGGCCCAGGGTTGGAACCAGTGGGGAGAGCTGGGGGTGCTGAACCCTCTGGCTGCATCCTGATTGCACAGCAAACTGGGGTCAAAGGGCTCAGAACAGAAGCTGTTGCTGGCTTTGCAGGCACAGCCTAGGGTATCACTCAGCAGGCCCAGAAATGCTGAGAGTCAGGTTGGGAGGTCCAAGGGAGGCTGAGCATAGTACACAAAATAGGATGCTGCTGTTGGTTTGACAAATGGATTTAGAGGCTCTGTTTAGTGCCAGTATTTTTGGATAAGTATTTTTTTATTGTGGTAAAATATATGTAATATAAAATTTACCATTTTATCTTCCCAAACTGAAACTCTGTTCCCATTAAACACTGACTTCCTGTCCCCCAGCCTCTGGTACCCGCCATTCTACTTTCTGTCTCTAGGAATTTGATGACTCTAAGTGTAACCAGACAATCAATGGGTCTAGGCTGCCTGTCACTACTTGAGCCAATTCAGCAGAGATAGGGTTGAGTCATATATGAGCATTTATTCCAAAAATGCCCGCAGTATGGGAGAACAGCAAAAATCTGCTCCAACCCCACCATAAGCCAGCTGCTTACTAGTATATTGGGTAGGACAAAGATTACATGGCGAAGTAAGAACAAGTGTATGCCAAATGGGCAGTTTTCATGTCATGAGGGCTGGAGATCTGCAAAGGCCTGTGGGTATGCAAAGGCTGGGGGTCCTCGCTGGCAGCTCTGTTTCTGCAACAGGGTTGTTCATCTTTCCACGATAATAGGCAGCTCCCAGATGGGGAGGGTGGGCCAAATTTCCAGGTGAGCTCCCAGGCCCCACAGCCAACTCCCAGTCAGATTAGAATGTGCTTTCTTTAATCAGAACAGAACAATCACGGTTAACAGAGCATGATTAATATTTCTTACGATTATAGCTGGTCCCCACTATTCTATTTCTGCCCCTATCATAAGTACCTCTTATAAGTGGAATCGTACAGTATTTGTCTTTTTGTAACTGGTTTCTTTCACTGAGCATAATGACCTCAAGGTTCACCCATGTTATAGCATGTGTAGCATTTCCTTCCTTTTTAAGGCTGAATAATTATTCATTGTATGTATATGCACAGTTTTGTTTAAAATTCACCCATTTGATGGACACTAAGGTTGCTTCCACCTCTTGGCTACTGTGAATAACGTTGCTATGAACATGGGTGGACAAATATCTCTTCGAAACCCTACTTTCAGTTCTTTTGGGTATATTGCCAGAAGTAGAATTGCTGGATCACATGGTAATTCTGTGTCTATTTTTTTTGGAATCTGGACAAATAATTTTATAGGATTAGTAGAGTGGATGTTTCATCCCATGTAAGCATAGTCTGAATGTCCCTGTCCACATTCACTTGTACAGTTGAAGGTAGCATTTCCCATAGAAAGATTTAAAAACAGCCGAAACCGGTTTGGCTCAGTGGATAGAGCGTCGGCCTGCGGACTGAAGGGTCCCGGGTTCGATTCTGGTCGAGGGCATGTGCCTGGGTTGCGGGCACATCCCCAGTGGGAGATGTGTGGGAGGCGGCTGGTCGATGTTTCTCTCTCGTCGATGTTTCTGACTCTCTATCTCTCTCCCTTCCTCTCTGTAAAAAGTCAATAAAATATATTTAAAAAAAAAAATTAAAAAAAAAAAGAAAGATTTAAAAACATATGAAAAAATTTCTCATAACAAAAAACATTACAAAAAAAATGAGCACAACTGGTCATTCTAGTCTGAATTAGTAAAAAATGAAAATGAAAGTACTCATTTTCTCCTGACCAGGTGCAGTTTTTGGAATGCTTAGAATTCCAGAAAAAAAAATTTGTGGACATTTTTTAAAAATCCAAATGATTCAAGCCCACCCAGAGACACAAAAAAAACAAACAATCAAATGAATTAGGGATTTTAGTTAATGACAGTGTATCAATTACTTCATTAATTGTAACACAAATGTATCATACTCATCCTATCTAATAAAAGACAAAAAGGGTAATTGACCGTACCTTCGCTACACTTCCCATTGGCTAATCAGGGCGATATGCAAATTAACCTCCAACAAAGATGGTGGTTAATTTGCATACATAGGCTCCAAGCGGTGGAGCGAAGCCAAATGACCCCGAAGCCGGCCGAGCAGTGAGGCCTCACGGCCCCGGGATCAGCGGAGCCGCGAGGACTGAGGGCTTTGGGGGTGGCCCTGGCCGGAGCCCAGCCAGAGCGAAGGCCTGGGTCCCGGGTGTCGGAGGAAAACTGGTGCCAGCAGCCAAAGGAAGGGAAGGCCTATTGGACGAATCTCTTCGTGCAACAGGCCTCTAGTAATAAATAAATAAAATTAAATACATTCAAATAAAAGTTAAAAAAAAATGTATCCATGGCTAATAAAACAGAAACCCTAAGTCTCCCACCTCTTGGCACCTTCTTGGGGATGATACTACTCAGTCATGAATCATTGCAAAGCTCCTTTTCACTGTCCCTGTCATACCGTCTGTCCTTCAGGTTGTCAGAACTGAAAGGCATAGGCTGAGGCAAGGATGGAGAATGCGACAGACTTATGGGGGGCATTTAAAAAGCAAAACAGCCCTAACCGGTTTGGCTCAGTGGATAGAGCGTCGGCCTGTGCACTCAAGGGTCCCAGGTTCGATTCTGGCCAAGGGCATGTACCTTGGTTGCAGGCACATCCCCAGTAGGGGGTGTGCAGGAGGCAGCTGATTTGATGCTTCTCTCTCATCGATGTTTCTAACTCTCTATCCTTCTCCCTTCCTCTCTGTAAAAAATCAATAAAATATATATTTAAAAATAAATAAATAAATAAATAAAAATAAAAAGCAAAACAAATTTTTGTAGAAAACAATAAAAAATAATGTGCTTTGGGACACTAAGCTTGTTGTTCTGCCCAGATCTAGTTTTTTTATAAGCAAAGACAAGGCCTGGGGGGTCAGAGGATCACCGTTGCAGCATTTTCACAGAGGTTTGTGGCCATCATGCTAAAATAGAGGTTGGGACCTAGCCAGCTTGGCTCAGTGGATAGAGCGTCGGCCTGTAGACTGAAGGGTCCCAAGTTCGATTCTGGTCAAGGGCACATGCCCAGGTTGTGAGCTCAGTAGGGGGCAAACAGAATGCAGCTGATCAAGGATTCTCTCTCATCATTGATGTTTCTCTCTCCCCCTCTCTCTCTCTCCTTCTCCCTTCCTCTCTGAAATTAACAAAAACAAAAAATTATAAAAAATAAAATAAGTAAAATAGAGGTTGGGTTTCCTAAGATACAGAGGGGAGACACCTTGCATGCTTATCTTAGATCATGACAGAGGAAGCTAATGGTTATGTGGGCCCCATAGCGCGATCTGTGAGGGGTATCTGATTTGTTTGGTTATCATACATAGCACAGTAGCAAACACACCACTCATCTAACTAAGTAGGGTCAGTAGAGTCAGAAAAGATATAAAAGTTTAAGTTGATATCCTCTATGTTCTTGCACCTGTCCACAGCGTTAACTTATAAAACTCAGCTTTAAAAAGTCAGGCATCGGCCCTGGCCGGTGTGGCTCAGTTGGTTGGGCATCATCCATGCACTGAAAGGTCGGGGGTGTGGAAGAGGCAGCTGGTCGATGTTTGATTGATGTTTTGTTCTCACATTGATGTTTTTCTCTCTCTCTTTCCCACTCCCTTCCTCTCTGAAACTCAATTAAAAAAATCTTTAAAAAAAAAAAAGTCAGGCGTTGTCTTAGTGGCCTAATCCAGCACCTGTGCCCCTGCACTGGGCCCTGGTGTCCTGGCGACCTGGCCGGCCAGGTGGGAGGGCCGGGCTGAGGAAGTGGATGTCTGATGAGCAGGAAGAGGCTGGCCAGGAAGCCCTCCTGCAGACAAAGGTTGACAGTGCGAAGTTTATTTAGTTCTTTTTAAAAATATATATTTGTAATGGGGGGATAGGGGGGTAATGTGGGGATAAGGACACATATGTAATAACTTAATCAATAAAGAAATTATATATATAAATATTTGTATTGATTTCAGAGAAGAAGGGAGAGGGAGAGAGAGATAGAAACATCAATGATGAGAGAGAATCATCAAATGGCTGCCTACTACATGCCCCACACTGGGGATCGCAACCCGGGCATGTGCCCTGACCAGGAATTGAACCGTGACCTCCTGGTTCATAGGTCGACATTCAACCACTGAGCCACACCGACCAGGCTGTATAGTTCTTAGTTTTGGGTTTTGTCTGTTTACCTCTGAAAGGGAATCTTGGTGTGTTCTGCTTCTTTATGTTTTCAATCTTCAGAATTGGGAAGAATTTCTAGAGTTTTGTGTAAGATGTTCACCTGTCACGTGTTCTAGAGTCAAGCCTCCCCTTAGCTAAGAGGGGGCAGCGTGAGGACAGGTTTGCTGGGTGAAGGGCCTCCCCCAGAGAAGCCCACTCTGCTGTCACTGATTTTGAGAGAACCCCTCTTGGGGCCCACAGTGCCCCCCTGGGTGTGGCTGGAGCAGGACGGGGGTCCTGGGAGTGTCCTCTTCTTCCATCCCGACTCCAGTCGCCCAGGACCTTGGCTGTGAAGGCTGCAGGCGCTCATTGCCCATACAGGGCAGCCCTACCAGGTGACTCAAGTGCACAGCCAGGGATGACACCACTCCTTACACCTGAGCCGGAGCCCAGCACTTCACCAGGTGGTACCTCACAGACCGTTCAGTTCCCACCTTCTGAATAATCGTGTCGTTGATTTCTCTGCAGATATGAACAGGACCTTCCCGGACAACGTGAAATTCCGCAGGAGCGCCGATCCGTGTTTACAGAAGACCCTGTACAACGTGCTCTTGGCCTACGGGCACCACAACCAAGGTGTGGGGTACTGCCAGGTAAGCCCCAGGATGGTGAAAAGGATCGGCACCCCACAGACTTACAGCAGGGGTGCTCTCAGGTCTATGTGAAGTATTCTTTAAAAATCTAGTTCAAAACTCCCTAAGTCATGGCGCCTGCACAAGCTGTGACTTCAAGCATTTCCCTGTTACAAAAGCAGTGCAGCCTCTGTGTAATGATTTCTTTTGGTGTCAGACGGCCCTGAGAGGGGGTGAAGGTGGAAAGTTGGGAAGCAGCTAGGAAGTAAGTGAACACAGGGCTGTATTTTCTAGAACCGAAGGGGACAAACAGCACCTTACTGCCTCAGTGTGCAGTGTGTGTGTGTGTGTGTGTGTGTGTGTGTGTGTGTGTGTGTTGGGGGTGGGGGCTGTTCCTTTGACATGGTTTTTGGAAGTCAATCTTCCCTGCGATGAAAGGTAACGGTATCCCTCCTCGCCTGCCACGTTGCTGGCTTGTTTTGGGTTCGCTGCGTGAAGCACACGTGAGGTGGGAACGAAACTTCTGTTTCTCCCTGGACAGTTCAGGCTGGAGTGTTTCAGAGGGACACACTCATTCACAGCAGGGAAAGCAAGAATCCTGGTGAGGAGCAGCTGCAGCTGTGCCCTCTGTGGCTGCTGCATGTGATACGGCCGCGCTGCCTTGGAGATGGGCCGGTTCTGTCTCTGAGCTTGCTGAAGGCCTGGGAGGCCTGAGCCGCCATTGGCAGGAGCTGCCCACTTCCTGTTACCAGGAATGCTGCTTGTTGCCATGGCTACGAGCAGGCGCTCAGGGCTGTCACGGGAAGAGTGTGGCTCTCCCTGCCTCTGAGGCTGCATGCTTCTCATGCTCCTGGAGCCTGAGGCTCGTCGGTAGGCTTCTTGAGAGGAGGTGAGTAAGCCCATCTTTTTTTTTTTTTTTTTTTTTAATATATTTTTGAACGTCAGCCTGCGGACTAAAAGGTTCCAGGTTCGCTGCGGACTGAAAGGTCCACCAGGTTCGATTCCACATCCCCAATAGGAGGTGTGTAAGAGGCAGCTGATCGATGTTTCTCTCTCATCAATGTCTAACTCTCTATCCCTCTCCCCTCCTCTCTGTAAAAAATCAATAAAATATATATTTTAAAAATACATATTTTTATTTATTTCAGAGAGGAAGGGAGAGGGAGAGAGAGAGAGAAACATCAGTGATGAGAGAGAATCATTGATTGGCTGCCTCCTGCACAGCCCACACTGGGGATCGAGCCCGAAACCCAGGCATATGCCCTGACTGGGAATCGAACCGTGACCTTCTGTTTCATAGGTCGACACTCAACCATTGAGCCACGCCCAGGCCAAGCCCATCTTGATGGGAAGTATACACGTAACAGTCAGGGTCCAGGGCTCCAGAGTGGGTCATACAGGCCGGGGAGCCAGGGGAGTTTGGGTCCTCCCTAAGGTTTGAACAAATGGTTGTGCAGGGGTCGGGGCTGGGGGTGCTTTGCAGTTTGCATTCCTGCGTGGTCAGCATGTGGCGTGGCTCCAGGCTCAGAGAGGAAATGGGAGAAGGAGTGAGGCAGGTCCTTTTCAAAAGAGGCATCATAGTTACTGCTCATCTTCACCTGAATAATTCATCACTGTGTTCATATTGCTCTGGTGCCCGGAGGCAGTGCCTTCAAGTAGATGGAGCTGGGATGGCCCCATTCTTCCAGACAGAATTCCTGTCATTCTCAGCTTTTATTACTGTCATTAACTTGTCCTGAAACAAGGACTCCACCTGCCTTTCTCAGAAGGGGAAGCAGGGGGGGTGAGAAATTGTCCTAAGAGTATTCTAGGTACAGTTCTTGTGGGTTTTTAAAATGGCTTTAAAAAATAAACCACACAGTTTTAAATATCAGCATGATGTCAGCACTCTATTGGCTTTTCGAATCTATGTTGGCTTTTGGAATATATATGTACACACAAACACACACACAGATACGCACACACACCTACACACAAGCACACAGATACACACATACATGTTGTATTAGCTTCCTGGGGCTGCCATGACAACGCGCTGTAAGCTGAGAGGTGTGAACAACAGGAGTCGTCTCCCACTGAGTTCGAAGTCTGAGATGGAGGTTTGGGACGGCTGGTTCCTTCGCAGTCTGTGAGGGGCCTCTGTCCCAGGCGTCCCCCAGCTTCTGGTCTCGGGCAATCCTTGGCTTTTAAGCACCTCACCCAATCTCTGCCTTCCTGCTCACATGGTGTTCTCCCGGCCTGGTGTCTCCGTGTCCATACTTACCTTGTTGGTTGACAAAAGTTGGATTTTTCCCTTATTATTAGAGAAATACATACTTATTTTAGAAAATACAGGCAAGCCAAAGAGAAAAATAGAAATAGTCTAAAACCGTGTCACCCAGAGATGACACTAACTCACTGTTGTTAAGCGCCCACCTCCCTTGGTCTTCCCTCATCTAGCTGCTTCTCTTAGATAAGAGAGTCACATACGTCGAGTATTTCAGCAACATCTGCCCTTTGGCCATGAATTTCCCCAAACAGCCTCGATCACAAGAATCTCTTTCAACATTCTTGTGTGTCAGAGCATGTTCCTTATGGACTTTATGAACTATGGCTATTGGTGTAGTTTCCCCTCTGATATAGAGTTTCATGCTATTAGATTAATTTTTTTAAAGAAATCAATTGCAAGTTGCTTTCATAAGGTTGAAGAATTTTTTATTTTAGTTTTCTAAGGCAGTATTCAGAAGAGTTTCTTGTAATCATTTTCTTCTTCTTCCTTTTCTTGTAGACTAAATGCACCAGATGTCAGATCCTTAGTATCACCAAAGTTGCACTAAAAGGTCATTCTAGAATTATGCAAGTTTTAGGAAAAAGCAAGGGAAATGGGAAGTTAGTAGTAAGCAGCCCAATGATTACAGAATCTTATGGTGTTTTAAAGCTCAACATGGATTTCTGTTTCTCATTTTTCTAATTTCAGGGAATGAATTTTATCGCGGGATATCTGATTCTTATCACGAAGAACGAAGAAGAATCCTTTTGGCTATTAGATGCTCTTGTTGGAAGAATACTACCTGGTATGTTGAAAATCCATACTGCATGCCTTTCACTGTCTTGTTTCTGATGTTATTGAAATGATTCAGCTGACAAGTCAAGATTTAATGAAAATACAACTGAATTGTTTGGGAGTTGAGGTTTAAAATCTTTTTGCAGTGAAGTTAAAGAGAAGAAATATATGTCAGACGATCGGCTCCAGCTAGAGCAGCTGGTCATTTCTGCATCTCAGAGCTTGAATTTGGCCGAGACTGTGTGCTTGGCTCATCTGTTCCTCAGTCTGTACCATTTGTGTTGAGACTCGTTTGGCCTTGGTATGTTTTACTGATCACCGAGTCTGCGAGAAGTTCACTTGGTTACATGCATATAATAGTATTTGTTACTGAGTTTGTGAATGGATGTAAGAGCGAAATAATTGTCAGCTGTTATCATTACTGTTATGAAGGTGAGAATCATTCTTGTCATACATTTCCACCTTTCTACTTATTAATAAATAGTTTTAATTACTAAATACTTTATGTTAATAATCACTCACTGATTTTGGTAATGCACCGTGTTGACTATGAGCTGCAGAGTAGGATCACTTTGGAAAGAGACGTGGCCAGAGCCATCCGGGTGGGATAGGACTCGATGGTGGCAGTTGGTCACAGTGAGCCTCACGTTTGAAAGACTAGCATAGTTTCGAAGTCCTCATGACTGGGAGGTTACAGGCCTCCCACGGTAGTGAGCCCTGGGTTGGTCTTGTTTTCTGTCTGCCTCTGAGTTCCCTTCCTGCTCCTCCCTTCCCTCAGGCATGCCTCCCTGTGTCAGGCTAGACCCACCCAGGACAGCATCCAGGGACTTCTCTGGAGAGCCGGCTCCCATGTCTCCATGTTGAAGACAATGAGCGTGGTGTGCACATAGCACGTTTCAGGTTCCATGCTAAACTGTGCCTACATTCTCATTTAATCCTCAGAGCAGCTACACCACATAGACCCAATTATTAAACCCGTTTTAAAGAGAAGGACACTTCAGGCCTAGGTCCCACAGCTGTATGCAGCAGAGCCCGGGTTCAAATCCACAGCTGTGTGACTCTAAGACAGCCGTGGGCAAACTACGGCCCGCGGAATGGGTTCTTAAACTGGACCAGAGGGCCAGAACAAAAGCATGGATGGAGTGTTTGTGTGAACTAATATAAATTCAAAGTAAACATTAGTTCACACAAACACTCCATCCATGCTTTTGTTCCGGCCCTCTGGTCCAGTTTAAGAACCCATTGTGGCCCTCGGGCTGTAGTTTGCCCACGGCTGACCTAAGACCTTGCATGTACCTCATGGAAGAGTGAACCTGGACGGCACCGTTAAAGAAAGGGAGGATCTGGAAAGAGAGGGAAATGGGACCCTCCTCATGCTCTGGAGCGGCCATTAACAAGGGCTCAGGAGTGGCCGTGCAGAGGCCAGGCTGGATGACGCTGCCACGGGGAGAGGAAAGGTGCAAAGGTCCTGCCGTGAGAAAAGAGCCTGAAGGGAGAGGACTCTGGGAGTCCCAGCCTCAACGTGAAGGCCGGAGCTGCAGTGGTGGGGAAATGATGAGGAAGAGGGAGTCAGGACTTTCCATATAAAATATTGACAGAGCTTTGTAACATATTCACCGTTGGCTTCTGTTATGTCCTAAGACTGAATTACAGTGAGTATTTATATCCACGATCAACTCCGTTCTGGGGGTGTGGGAAACATCAGTGAACAAACTAGAAAAGGCCCTTCCCGGTGGAATTCCCATCGTAGTAAGAGGTCAAACAATGAGCAACAGCAGCCACAATTCAACCCATAATAAATAGGTAAAATATGTCGTGTTGATATTCATACACGCAGACCAAAGGAGGAGCCCCGAGACTGAAAATTTACCTCAATAAGTGGAGGGCAGGGAAAGACCGAAGAAAGAGGCTTGCAATTGATAGAGTTTCTTTAGGGAAACTTACATTTGAGGCATGTCTTCTGCAGCTGCAAGACAAAATGGACCCCTCTGCCACTTGGTGCCAGAGAATTATATAGGATAAAAAGGGGAATAGTAATGGGTATGTCAGCGCTACCAGGTACAGGAAATTAATTTACATGCTTGACCAGGTCAGGACAATAACCTGTTCCAGGGACTAGTATGTAGCAGGAGGCAAGGGAGGGGTACTGATTTATATCAGAATGAACATCCGTTATGATCAGATAGCCTCTAAAGGGGGTTTGCATAAAGCAATCTCCATTCTAGCCTGGGTCCAGCTCAAGGGACAGAGAGCAGTCATTTCATGGAACAGTCTCTCCTCTATAGTTAAACAAAATTTAACTGAGTACATTGGATGATCTAATTGGCTTTATTAAACGATTCATGAATCAAGCAGCAACTCATCTAATAAGTAGAGAGATGCTATGAGGGGTTATACAAGATAGAAGGCTTTTATAGAAAGGAGGGCGGGACAAAGAAGTCAGCAAAAGAAAAGTGAAAGTTCATTAAAGGAAAGTAAGAATTCAGGTGATGGTGGCTTCTCATTGGCTAAGCTGTGACGTTTCCATTGGCTGGGCTTGTTGCTGGGCAGGGGGAGAATCTGCTGGAGTATTAAAGTAGTCAAGTGTTATGGTCTGTAATTGACTTTCTCCCTGTTGAGGTCTGCAGTTGAGGTCTTCCTTTTTGGGGTAGTTGACCTCAAGTGGTAAGGTGTGATAGCTCCCTCGATAGGCCTTCCCAACTCCAATTACAGTTGAGGTTTCCTTTAATTTTTGTAACAGATTATTAGCAGGTAATAAATGCTGACTTAGAAAAACATAAGAGCAAGACTCCAAATTGCTCCTGAAGTGGCAGTGTCATTACAGAGACTTATTTTTAAATCCATGAAATGTCATTTCCTATCATTATTAGGTTCAGTCAGACTAAACTGCAGTGCCATCAAAAACAAAAGAAAATGTCACAATAAAAATGTTAGGACTGTGAGAGAAAAAAGGGATTATTCTTGCCATTGCAGAGCTCTCCAAATGGCAAAGAGGCAGCTGCATGCCATGTTATCTGAATTCTCGTTGCACAAACTAGGTCATTATAGTGCCACAGTTATCCTGCTTTTACTGGTTTCTTTTTTAATTACAGAAAAAAAATGCAGATATATTCTCATTTTAAAAGTTCAAAAATATAATAGTTATTATGAGATAAAAAGTAACAGTCTTCCTTCACTCACACCCATTTCTCTCCTACTCAGAGGTAATTATTATCATCAATTTGGTATATGTATTTCCAGAGTTCTTTCTATGTATTTATATATAATGAAAGAGTGAAATTTCACAAATGAAAGAGTGAAAATTAAAAACAAAACAAAGAACCAATAGAAAAGGTGAACTGAAACAAAAACTGGTTCTTTAGGAAAACTGATAAGATAGATAAACCTTTGGCAAGATTGGTAAATAAAATAATGGATAAGGTATTTAGAAATGAAAAATCTGCTGTGATTTGAAAATCTATTGATTTTACTACAAATAAAATGAAGACACTGATACTTTTGAGAAAAAGACAGTTTAACAAAGTTGACTTGAGAGAAAATAGAGCATCTAAATGGGCATATGAACAGACATACAAAAATCTCTTCACAGACATAAAATCTCATCAAACTGAAGGAACAGATATTTCCTATATGTTTCTTAAATCTTGTAGAAAATAGAAAATGATAACTACTCATCAATTTATGCTATGAAGCTGGTACAACCTTGTTGTCATGCAGGTGAATCTCACTGATGAGCACAGTTATACAAATCCTAATTTAAATAATAATAAATTAGCAACTTGAATCCAGGGATGGTCATGGAGGATTATTTTTTTATCTAAAGAAAGTTTATACCAGGAATTCAAGGATGGCTTAACTATATGGAAGACTCAAGAGCAAAGCCAAGCTAATAAAGGCTTGAAAGAAGAATACAGGTGTGGGGGGGAAGAGGGAGAGAGAGAAGAATACTGGAGATTTATTATAATGCTATAATAATTAAATTGTGTGATATTAGCGTATTGATATATACATAGAAAAGAGGCCAGAAGTCAACTGGTCTACTGACCTATTAATCTATTAGAATCTATGTGAGATGTCTCAATTAATGGGGAAAAGAAAGACTATTTGAAATATTATTTGGTGACAATTGACTATCTATATGGAAGAAGACAAAATTAGATCCTTATTTCTATTCCAGATGGATTCAGACTTTTGTGAAAAAGCAGATAGGCACTTTACAAAATAGGAAACCTGAATGGCCAACAAAGTTACGAAGAGATGACCAAGTTCTCCTGTGAGCAAGGAGATGCAGATTTAAACAGCACTGAAGTAGGATGTCAAAGCCAGCATAGCCACCTGACGGCCACCACTTCTAGGCAAGTGACACCCCAATTTCAGAGCAGTGGAAATGGGGTAAAAGTCAGTGCTAGGACCGAAGACAGCATTGTGTTATGGACTTCTCACAGAGGACGCAGAGCAGAGTACAAAGTCACAGACCTCATGGTCCTGTGCACGCCTTGCTGGCCTCAGGAGCCTTCCTCGGGCACTACCACCTCTAGGAGTTGTACAAAAAGTTAAGTCACTCATATAAGGTTTACTTAAAGGATTTCACTTTTACACTTAAATGCCTCTTATGGTCCCAAAGCAACAAAGCACTAGCAAACAATGCATGCTAAACTTGCCTCCATACATCTACACCCAGATTGCAGTCTCCCGCAGAATGCAGTCTCCAGCAGACCTCCTGGGAACCGGTGGAGGCTCTTCTGATTAGGCACCACTCACTCACACCAAGGCATCCGGTGAAGGGATGCAAAAGAAAAGCAGATTCACTTTGTGGATAGAAGAGGATTCCTGAGCCTTGCAGAGGAGCGAGGCCAGGACCAGGCTCTGAGCCCCTAGTGCTAATGGTGCCCATCCTACTTCAAGAAGTAAAGGGGGTAATTGCCTCCAGTAATGAATCAGTGCAATAATGAACTAATGATATATTAGCATCCTGAAAACTGGTCAAACCTGTTTTCCGTAGAAACACAGGGAAACAGGCTGTTAATTGCTCATCACAGAATAACCCAGCTCAAGCGAGAAGGTGTGGCCGAGATGAGGACTGATAAGGCACGTTGGAGGGGGGAGGGGGGCAGGGGGGAAGGCCCACAGACCCTTAGGAGCAAAGGTGGAGCAGGCCGAGGAACACTGGACTCTGTCGCAGCTGCACTGGAGAACGTGTTTCATGTGTTCTCTTGATTAACTTACCCATAAGGTCTCCTCCATAGTATTCCACAGCCTGTGCTCTACTCCTGTGGGGACCGGTGTTTGCTTTTTCACAGGCTGACATTCATCCCTGGCCTGAAGAGCATCCATTTGGAAATTAGACTTTACGGGTTTGAATCCCAACTCTACCACTTTCTTCTTCTTTTTTTTTAAGATGTTTTTATTGATTTCAGAGAGAAAGGGAGAGGGAGAGAGAGATAGAAACATCAATGATGAGAGAAAATCATTGATCGGCTGCCTCCCACAACCCGGGCATTTGCCCTGGACCAGAATCAAACCCGGGACCCTTCAGTCCACAGGCCAATGCTCTATCCACGGAGCCAAACCAGCCAGGACCCAGCTCTACCACTTTCTACTCATGTAGCAATAACCACGGGCACACTTTAAATCTGTACACCCCACCCCCACAGCAGCTCCCACACCCCAGACAGCACCCCAGCAGCGGCCCTGCCCCCGCAGCAGCATTTAGTCTTCCAGTGTCTGACACAGCCATTGTGCTGTCTGCCGAGGTGAATGTCCCCAGGAGAAGCGTAAGTAGGGGCCCCAGACAGGTGAGTCAGTTCAGGGCCTACCTAGGATTTATCTGTCCCTGTGCAGAGTGGAATGTGCCCTGTCAGGTGCTCCTCAGCTCAGACAGGTAGGGCTGTGCTGCAGGCGGGACCTCCAGGGAACTGGTTTGTCTCGCCTGCAACATTCAAGGGCAGAATGCATCGAGGAGGGAAAGTAGGTACAGAGGGCTTCAGGGATCTCCCCTGGTGACCGGCTCAGGCCTGTGGTGTGTGACTCTGACATCTATTTTTGGAAGCTACTGTAAGCGTCTCTGTAACCAAGAAGGTCCTGCTGTGCTCACAGCTTAAATGTCCTTCTGAGCAAATCCTCTTATCACTGCTGCGCCTGGACCCGGCTCCCTCTGAGATGTCCCTCGTATAACTGGGTTGGCACTGAAGACACTCTCGAACGGAGAACAGAGAATCTCTGCTTCTTTCTTCCCAAACGGAGCAGAATATTGCCGAATTAAAAAGGAGAAAGAGAGTAAATGGCTCCAAGTTTCCAAATGTATGAAAGGGAAGAATTTTTTTTTAAATCCCTGGTGTTTTATAACCAAATTGGCTTCTATTAAATTATTTTCAGTATTAAACAGTTTATTGTAGCTTACTCTTTGAAAACTAGCAATGTGACTGTGATATTGTATCAATATTTATGATGACTATTTTAACCAAAATATTTCATTTGCCATGGCAAGAGACTGGGCGGCATGCTGAATGTGTCTATTCTATTGCATAGATTACCTGCTACATTTTTATAGCAGAAGTTAGGCGTTAAAATTATTATAATACATCACACTAAGAAGCTAGGAAGTTTTTTTGGCAAGGCAAATGTCCGGTCAAAAGATGGACATGCTCTTGGCAGTGTTGGTCTTTCTGTCTGTTGAGCGAGTGGTCACAGAGCTGTAGGGACTGCTGGCTGCCCTCTGGTGCCCAGGGTCCTGATGGGAGAAGCAGAGCGACCATGAGGTCGCCTTAGCGGGTTGTGCTTTCCATGTTTTGACAGCCTGGTGTCCCCAAGCTACTAGAGTAAAAGAAAATTTTCCAAATTAAGTTGTCAGCCCTCTTTGGGAATGAACAAGAACAATTTTAGACTTAATATTGTCTCTGCCTTTCTGTATTCAGCGTGGTGGGGACATTTAGATCCTTCTAGAATTTCTGGTAAATAGAATGAAGTATCCTCCGCCCTCAAGTTGGAGGAAGCATGTAGGACTCCTTGAGACTTCAGCGAAGAGAGCCTTCACCAGCAGCTCTATGTGTAGACATTCCCCTGCACACGTGAGCACATGCGTGTGGGTTGACAGTGCCTGGACGCCCATCAGCCAGGAGCCAGTGAAGTGGGTTATGGCATATCCCTGCGAAGGCACCTCAGCAGAGGGCAGGCCATGTACATGAGGATGCAGAAAGGTGTTGGGGAAGTTTGCAAAGGGATGTATGACAGGGTCCTATTTGCAAGGTGTGTCCATGTGTGACATGGCATTACAGGTATGTAGGAGGCCCATCAGACTGCTTAGTGATAAGTGGTTACCTAGGGGACGACTTTGACTTTTCACCTGCTACTCTCCTGTAGTGTTCAACTTTATCAGGGGCATGTATCACCTTCATAACAACAACAAAAAACACCAGTGAAGAAGGAAGAGTGCGGCCGTGCTCAGAGGACCCCAGGATGCTCGGGAGGCAGTGGCATGATGCTGGAGAAGCCATCATGGCTGGGGCAGCCACTGTCCTTGAAATCCCAAGTCCACCCCATCAAAGGCACACGTTTCACCAACCAGCTGTGGGATTAGAAATTTATGATTTAGGCCAAAAATGTTTTTTAAAGATATTTTATTGATTTTTTTACAGAGAGGAAGGGAGAGAGATAGAGTAAGAAACATCGATGAGAGAGAAACATCGATCATCTGCCTCCTGCACACCCACAGCTGGGGCTGTGCCCGCAACCAAGGTACATGCCCTTGACCAGAATCGAACCAATCAAACTGGGGACCCGTTAGTCTGCAGGCCGACGCTTTATCCACTGAGCCAAACCGGTCAGGGCTAGGCCAAATTTTTAAAAATAATGTTTTGTGACACTAATTTGTGTGCCTAAACCCTCCACTCTGGGGAGGCAGTGGATGCAGAGGGACGATGTAGAGGGACCAGCTGCTTCGAGCCCCACCTCTCCTTACTCCGTGTATGTAGGGGGTGGCACGATGGCACCACGTGGGCACTGGGGTCAGGCTCGCTTGTGCCTGCTCCCTCATCCTCCATGGGCCACCTCGACCCTGAAGCTTCTCTGGCTCCCAGGAAGGAGCTTGCTGCAGGCAGGCTGTCCCTGCAGCTCAGGTGGCCCTATGCCTGCTCCTCCCGCGCCCCAAGCCTCCCTTAGTCCAGGTGGGCAGAGCCACCAAGGGCGGCATGTCCGTGGCTGCTGGGCTCTCCCTCAGTCTGGATGACAGGGAAAGGCAGCTGTCACCTGCAGATTTTTAAAGTTTTATTTTTTATTGTGATAAAATACACATAATATGATATTTACAATCTTTATCATTTTTAAAAGATATTTTACATTGATTTTTTGGGAGATAGGGAGAGAGAGAGAAAGAGAAACATCAATGTAAGAGTGAAACATCAATCGACTGCCTCCTGCACCCCCCTACCAGGATAGTGCCACAACCTAGGCATGTGCTCTGACCAGGAGACGGACTGGCAAACTTTTGGTGCACAGGACAATGCCTAACCAACTGAGCCACATCGGCCAGGGCAACAATCTTTACCATTTTTAAGTATACAGTTCAGTGGCATCAAGCGCATTCACATTGTTGTGTAACCATCACCACCATCCACCTCCAGAATTTTCTCATCTTCCCGAATGGAACTCTGTCCCCGTTAAATAACAGCTCCCCACTCCCTTCTTCCAGCACCCACCATTCTACTTCCTGTCTGATTTCGGAGGCTCTAGGCATCTCACATAAGTGGAATCATGTAGTATTTGTTCGTTTGTGGCTGGCTTATTTCACTTAGCACAATGTCCTCGAGCTTCATCCTGTTGTTGGACGTGTCAGTTTCCCTCCTTTTAAAGGCAGAATCATACTCCATTATGTGTGTAGACCACATTATCCATAGGCAGACGCTTGGTTATGTACTTTTTTGGCTGTTGTGAATAATCCTGCTACGAACATGGGTGTGTAAACACTCCTTCTTTCTGCCCGCCGATTTTAACCAATGCCCACCAGGGCCTCACTGTCCAGAGCCCCCAGGGACCCCAGGGGACCTTGCTTTGGGAATCACTCCCAGGAGTCCCTTTATCCACACGGCATGGCATCTCTCCCTGGTCCTCCCTCTAACCTTGCCCTCCTCTCTTCTAGAAAGGATCCTCCGGGGACAGCCCTGTTTTCTTTCCCTGGCTGAGAGGGAACGAGGGTTGAGGCTGTCAGGGGCTGTGGTTGTGGAACAAGTGATACACATTTTTGGGTTTTTCTCTTCATCCCTGTGGCAGATTACTACAGCCCTGAGATGCTGGGCCTGAAGACGGACCAGGAGGTCCTGGGGGAGCTGGTGAGGACCAAGCTGCCAGCGGTGGCGGCCCTGATGGACGGGCATGGCGTCCTGTGGACTCTGGTCGTGTCACGCTGGTTCATCTGCCTGTTTGTGGACATCCTGCCAGTGGAGGTGAGCATGTCGCAAGCCTCGCTGGGCCCAGGGCTGGCTCAGATCACCGTGCAGTGATGCGCCATGTCTGTTTCTCTGCAGACGGTGCTTCGAATCTGGGATTGTTTGTTCAACGAAGGCTCAAAGATTATCTTCCGGGTGGCTCTGACCTTAATTAAGCAACATCAGGCTTTTATTTTGGAAGCCACCAGTTTTGCAGACATCTGTGAAAAGTTCAAGGAGATCACCAAAGGGAGTTTTGTGACTGAATGTCACACCTTTATGCAGGTGAGTGTCTGGGTGTGCTCAGCCTGCACTTTGCTCTGCGGTTCCATTTGCCTGGCCTGTGGAATGGGAGTCCTGGCTTTACACATCTGTCCAGCAAAGCATCTGTCTCTGTGTTTCCTTTGGATCTGGATCTCTGCCTCCACTCAACCCTTCACCCTCCCATCTCAAGCAAACCCTGAGGAGGGACTCCGCCCTTCCAGGCCCTCTTCTCCTGGAGCCTAGTGCCCGAGGCAGATGGGTGGGGCCACCTACCTGGAGTCCAGCAGCTGCTGCCCCTCCTCCTGTGCATCAGCCATGGAGTGGCTTGCCCCAAGGTGGGCAGGGTCCAATGCTTATAGGACCCCTTGTAGGGCTGGTTCTTCACTGGGAAGCATCAAGGTGTGAGTACACAGCTCATCTAATCTCCGGTTTCTCCGGGTCTGGGAGCTTGGAAGGTGGCAGAGTTCTTGGAGGACTGGAGCCCCTCCCAAGCCTGTTGTCTGTGTACCTGATCTCAGAGGCTCTCCTGATGGCCCCGTCTACAGGTCTCCAGTTTCTCCTGGTCCTAGCGGGGCTGCAGGCTTTGTAGATGACTCATACCTGGTGAATGAATGAAGTGGGAGCTGCATTTGACAGGCCTTCTGAGGAGGCCTGGGAGCTGGGACAGGCCTAGACTGGTAAGAGGGTTTCAGGTAGGCTAGTGGGAAGAGGGCGCCAGCCAGGAGCAGAGCCCAGAGCTTGAATAGCCCTGGTGGGAGGTGAGGAGTGCTATCTGGAGCAGCCTTGCTCCAGAGCACCTGGCCCACCTGGCTTTTCACCTTTCCATGTGAAGTAATTACAAATTACAAATTCCAAGGAGGTAGCAGAGGGCATCCATGGGGTGCGCTGTTCAGATGCCCCGGAAAGCCAGGTGCTTCTCCAAGCCTCCCTGGGAGGTGCAAGCACCTTGCTGGGACTGTTTTGCCTGGGAGCCACCAAGGGCCAGCCTGCTGATGGCTGGGACTGTCTTAGAAAACATCCAGGGCTCTGAGATAGAGAGGAGCGCCTTGAGCTTTCTCCACGCCACTCTGGAGCTGTGCTGGACAGCTGCTGGGAGTGGGAAAACCTGCAGGGCTAGGGCTGGGGTTCTGCTTCCCCCTGGCCTAGAAGACGGCTTCCCATTTAGCTGCTGTGGTGGGGACTAGTGGTCATGAGGGTCACACGCACCCTCTAAATGGCAGGCGGGTGGGCATGAACGCTGACATTTCAGCTGGTACCAATAAAGAGAAGATGAGGATGCTGGATAAGAAATGTCAGGCAGAAACCTGTCTGACTCCTTTGGAGGCTTGTCAGGTAAAGTTGGAGCCCATCACATAAGACAAAATACTCCGGAGTAATTTCTCCGTCCTTGGAAGTGTTGAAGCCACTGGTGGCCTCTTGGTGAGAATGTTATTGGGGAATTCAAGCAGCAGATAGCAGGACCTTGCTCTTTTAGGCCTCATATGAGTCTGTGATTGTAGGTCGAGGAGTTGGTAGGAGCCGGACACTGAATTTGGACAGAATCATAGCTTGCACTCACCTGTATGACTGCTGGCAGGTTTTAGGATTCCTTTTAGACTCAAGATGCTCATTTATAATAGGAAGAGATGGTAATAGGTCCTGCATCCTAAGGATATTTAGGGCATTTTGCTTGTTTTAATGAGATACAATTCCCATATCATAAAATTCAACCTTTGAACATGAACCGTTCAAAGGTATAGTTCCATTATCTAGTTCCAGAACATTTTTTTTCCCCAGAACATTTTCATCACCCCCAAAACGAACCCCGTAACCCCTACCCACACCCCCACCCACCCCCGCCACCAAACCCTGGGCAACCACCAGTCTATGTTCTGTTTCTAAGGGCTTACTTCACATAAGGAGAATCAAATAATGTGTGCCCTTTCGCATTGACTTCTTTCGTTCAGCACAATGCTTTCAAGGTTGTGTGGCTCTGGAATTTATGTCAGTGTTTAGCGGAGTACCTTGCACATGGCAAGTACTCAGTAAGTGCTAGTGTTTATAAAGTGCAAAGGGCAGTGAGGCGACAGCTCTGCCCATGAGCCAGCTGCAGGTGAGTATGCCGTCCACGGTGGGACCTTGCCTGTGTTGCTGCCCAAAGGCGCTCTGGGCCCTGTGAGCTTGGTGAGCTCGAGGGAAGCACAGAGGACCATGAAGACACTGCGTTTTGCCAGTCTCCTCACATTGAAATAAAAATGCCATGTATCATTGCACAGGATAGATGTAGCCATTCAAGGGAAGTTGGCAGGGAAACAGCCCTAGTACAGTGAGTCTCATTTTCTCAGTGATTTCTGCAAAATTGTATCCGTATTTCTGTATTAAGAGCACATCAGCACAGCAATTGCAGTTCCTACGTCACAAGTCTCTGAAACCCTAAACAAGAACCTCGAATGTCCTGGAGAATAGAAACTGATCTCCTGTTGGAGCTCAGAGCGACATTAATGGGCAGAGGACAGGTGAACATCCTGGCACATCTCGGTGGATGTGACTTACTGCCCCTTCTCAGCGGTGGCTGGTTCAGGGGGCAGTTAGCAGGCACTCTCTACCCTGACCTTAGGTGCTGTGTATTATGAAACCACAGAAGAATTTCAGAAATGCAGTTTCTTTTAACAAAATCTTTTAATGACTAGCCTTTACACCTGGCCTAATTTATAACTGTGAATTTCTCAGCAGTAACTGCACAAATTATTATTAAATTACTCATAAAAGATGGCACATCAACCAGCTCAAAATGTTTGTTCTCATGTCCATCCTAACGCCCAGCCTCTGGAGTCCCACGGCTGTGGCCACCTGCCTGCTGCTCTCTGCTCTGCCTCCCTCCCAGACACCCTTTTCTCCTCATGGGGAGGCAGTTTTGTTACTAGAAATGAGTCTGAGTCTCTTCCTGCTTCCACTTCTCAAATCTGGTTTCTTATGCTTCGTCTGCTCATGAATGGCTTGACTGGGTCAGAGCTACTAAGGATGCAACAGTTAAAGGGTCTAAACAATACACAGGACTCAGGCAACAGAAGCAAAAATACACACATCAAACTTAAAACCTTCTGCACAGGCAAGGAAACAAACAGCAGCATGACCAGAAAAAATATTTGCAAACCATGTATTTAATAAGGGTTATTATCTAGAATTTATAATTAACTACCCGGGGCTGAGGGCTGTCTTCCCTCGGTGGGTGTGGTCTTACATCTGTCCATCTGCCACAGCCTCGCCTTGAACAGGGGGCGGCTAAGGTAAAAACTTATCTTTGGTTTGTTTTTAGTCCAATTCCGTTCCTCTTCCAGAAAATCTTCTCCGAGCCTGGAAGCTTGCCCATGACCACCATCACCAGGCTTCGGGAGAGCTGCAGGGCCAAGCTGCTGGTGCAGGGGTGACCTGGACACACTCCCCTCTGCCCTGACCATGATGCTTCATTCCCAGAGTTGACCAATTTGTACTGCTTTCCTTTTTAGTGCTGTAAATACTTGATGTCTCCACACTTTAGTCGTGAATTTTTTAAAAGAGCAATTTAAAGTCATGTCATTCTGTAACTGATGAGCTATGAAGTCAAATTTCTGAAGATATATTTTTACCTGAGACAATAATATATAAAATGTGAGGTGTGCGTTTGTATTTAATAAAGTATGTCAACACCTATGAGTTTGTGATTGCCAGCCGACTGAAAATTAAAACCAAAACAGTAAACTGTCATTAGTGTTACTAATGCCAATTAAATATTATTCTATTCCTTTCTGTGGCAGAGCATTTACCTTCATGTAAGGTTTGTAAATGTACCAAGTGATCTCTCTTTAGAAAGGTAATTTTTAAAAAAGATTTTTAAAAATTTGATTTTTAGGTTTTTAGAGAGAGGAAGAGAGAGGGAAACATTGATGTGAGAGGGAAACATCAATCGGCTGCCTTCTGCACGCCCCCTACTAGGGATTGAGCCTGAAACCCAGGCACGTGCCCTGACCACGAGTCAAATTGGAATTTTTGGTGCTCCAGAAGACGCCCAACAAACAGCCACACTGGCCAGGGCTAGAAAGGTAATTTAAAAAAACTTGAAACCTCACTGCCTAGGTAGGCTGAACCCTGCATGGGACAGGCAGGGGCAGACAGGGACAGGATGGGGCAGGGCAGGGGGCAGGCAGGGGCGAGGGGAGACAGGTGGAGACAAAGCAGGGTCCCCTGGGAGCAGGCAAATGGGAGACGTGTGAACTCAGAAGCAGGTGGCCTGCTTCCCCAGCACCTGCCCCTCCAAGTGGCCCCAAGCTTGCCTGCCCTACTCAGCAGTGTGACCTGAAAACACCCAATTTCTCCAAAAACTGTCCTCCCACTTATCTCCATCCTCATCCCACGTCTATACTGCGATTGTGGGGAGTTTTACCCTCAAAGGGAGACACAGTTAAGGGACCTGGGTGATGGCAGCCTCGCCTGATAGCAGCACCTGGGCCACCCTCTCTCCAGCCTGGGCCATCACGGTAACGCCTCCCTTCTCCACAGCCACTGATGAAGCTGGACCTAGACCAAAACAGCACTTGAACGTCCCAATCCACTTTAGACGCTGAGCTTGGGGAGCCCTCCAAGAAACAGCCAAGCATGTGGGTCACTTGCATGGGGTTGGCACAGCTGCCCAGTGACCTCAGAGCTCCTAGTCCTGACACTTCCACACCAGCTGTGTGATCCCTAGCCTTTTGCTCCCAGGAACTGCGAGACACCCACCCTAGACAGGATGACTTGAAGCTGTACCTGATGAACCAGCGGTGGCTTTCCCTGAAAGGAACCCAGTGATGGAGGTTCCCCTTCTTGAAATGTAAGCAGCTGTGCCTCTAGGGCAGTGATGGCGAACCTATGACACGCGTGTCAGAGGTGACATGAGAACTCTTTTGATTTTTCTTTGTTAAATGGCATTTAAATATATAAAATAAATATCAAAAATATAAGTCTTTGTTTTACTACGGTTGCAAATATCAAAAAATTTCTCTATGTGACACGGCACCAGAGTTAAGTTAGGGTTTTTCAAAATGCTGACACGCCGAGCTCAAAAGGTTCGCCATCACTGTTCTAGGGCATGGTCTCAACATCCGGGCTGTCTGGGTTCTTGGGAATCTCTGCCCCTCCAGACACACACTACTTCTACACTGGCCATTTCTAATGCTCTCTAAACCCTGAAACACCTGCTAAGACCCGACCCTCAGCCAACTGCTGGTTTCTCAGTTCTGGATCAGGCATAATGTGTCTGTACTGTCCAGACTGGGGAAATGAAAATCCAAGAACCTCATGATGCACTAAGGCTGTATGTCATGACGCTGCCCGCAGGCTCTGGACCCCATCCCCAGGCAGCTTTCAGACTGCCTAACTGCAATCCTGCCGCATCTTGGTATTCGTCACATGGCCCCATACTGCTATGCTTGGTTTGAAAAGGACTGCTACTGAGTTAAGAACCACCCAGGACTACCTCAGCTATACAGAAGAAAATTTCCTCCCACCCACAGCAGATTCTGGTGTGCAGGTGGCCAGGGATACTCCAGTCCCAGGGTCACCCAGCAGGCAGGCTGCCCTCAGCCTGAGCCACCAAGGCCCAGAGATCCTTAGAGGGCACCGATCTTTGCTTAAAAGTTAAGATTAAATAAAACTTGAGCACCTGCTCTGTAAGCTCCAAGAAGGGTCCCAGGTTCGATTCCAGTCAAGGGCATGTACCTTGGTTGCGGGCACATCCCCAGTGGGAGGTGTGCAGGAGGCAGCTGATCGATGTTTCTAACTCTCTATCCCTCTCCCTTCCTCTCTGTGAAAAATCAATAAAATATATTTTTTAAAAAAGTTAAGATTAAATAAAACTTGAGCACCTGCTCTGTAAGCTCCAAGAACAACTCGCAGGGCCTGCAGCAGGACCAGATAAGGCCCATCTTCTTCCCCTCCTCACTCTCATGGAGTGGGTAGGACAACGCTATGGCTGCATTGTCACAACTGAAGACCGACCTTTAGGCACATTCATGTTCTCAAATTGCCACCAGCAGACTGGCTACACATCAGCTCTCCTAGAAGCAGGGTGGCTTGGGCAGATTCCCCACGTGCAGTTGTTATTGGCACCACTCCACCCCAGCTTACACACTGCTCTCCACCATTCATCCCGAGAGCTGACAAAAGCACAAGGTCCAGACAGAGAAAGAAAGAGACATTTTATTAGCATTGTTACGGCAATGCATTAAATGAAGGGATCCTCAGTGCACAGCCCACCCGAGCTGCAAGCGGATAAATCAGAGAGTGGAACAGATTATTGTACACAAGTGCAGACACAGGATCACCCTGAACCTCAAACAGAAGATTGAAAATCACTTTACAAAAAAAAAAAGTAAGTAAAAATAACACCCATTTTTCTATTTAAAAAAGTGCCAGCTCTTGAGTGGTAGAGCATGGAAAGACCAATCGCTTTAATGCTCAACTATGCAGCCTGTGGGGGCCAGGCCTGTCTTGGCTTCTAAAGCTTAATTTAAGCATTCCAGAGTTTCCTCTTCTGAAGTACTTCTGTCTACTAATTTATGAACTGTGTCAGTCTAACAGTTAGCCAGCCTTCATCAGTTGTAAGTGTTAAGACCAGAGAACCTCCCTTTGTAAGGCTTATATCTGAATCAAGAATGAAGAGAAACTAAACACCAGAACCTTAAAAAGTCAAATGATAGTGGAGCCAGTGCCCATTTAGAAAAGCACTCTTACCCTCCCCCCCTTAAAGATCTACTTTGGTAAATATTAACGTTTAACCAGTTAGCAAAATATTTAACCCCGTTAGCAAAATTAACACCGTCATTGCAATAGTTACTCTTTGTGCATAGTAAATGTTGCAAGATGAACTTCACATTGGATAAAGCAGATCTGAAAATCAGTTTGCAATAAAGTGTGCCTCCCTCAACATCAACCTAAGCTCAGGGAAATGAACAGAGCCCTGCAGCTTCTGCTGGTCTGCGGCCGGGCTAAATCGTCTGGTAGCCGGCATGGCTCCTCTTCCTGCCGATGAGGTAGGCGATGAGGACGATGAGGACCAGCCCTGCCAGGGCACCGCCCACGGCGATGGGGATCAGCATGTTATTCTCATCCAGCTGACATTCTTCCACTGAGGAGACAAGCGAGAACGCACCATGTGCACGTGGGTTGTCACCATGAGGACCCCACAGAGGCCTCTCCCTCCTCTCTACCTCTGCCCACCGCCACACCCAGCAGCGGAGGAGGCTCCAATTCCAATCAATCATCACTTGGAGAAGCTCCTACAGAGGCAGGGCATTCTGTGTGGCTAGGAAATTATGGTCAGTGTGCAGTCCTAGGCGCTTGGGCCCTTCTGGACACTGAACTCACCAAACAGACAGCACTTTAATATCCCAATTTAATAGGGGGAAGAGCCACACTACTTGTTAAAAGAACTGCCTTTGCTCAAATAGTGACATGCTCACAGCTGAGACATGCTGGGCATTTTGGAAGCAAGCTAATACAGGAAGGGGAATTTGCTCTAAAACTCTCTTAGGCTGGGAAAGGGAACCTGCACTCCCACCCCCTCCTTGCAACACAGAAGCTGTTAAATACCTAAACAGAACCAAAGCCTGCTGAAGCCCACTCAGAGTCTGAAACGCTGCCTTCAATGCTACTTACCAGACCCAAACTTGTCACCTTCTACCTGGAAAGCCTGGACCCACACTTTGAAAATGTTGACAGAAAAGGCCTCTGTGACCCAAATGTGCTCCTCGGCGTTGCACTTGTAGGAATTCCCCATAGTGGCCTGAAGTGCTCTCAGCGAGCTATTGGAGGCCTGGAAGGTGGGCACTGCAAAGGCATGTGAGAATTAGTGCTCCGAGACAGCAGGATGGGCAGGGGAACTGTGGGGAATCTTACCTTTGGCGTCAGGAAGAGTCATGTTCAACTGGATTTCTTTCAGAAAAAAACGGCTGGAACTCGCATTCTTAAAGAGAAGAAGATAATCCTTAACCAGTTAACAGATTCACACATTTGTTGTAAACTTTGGTAATAAATTTGATCTATCATAGTTCTAAGCTTTAGAATGAAACTGCAGAGTATCATGTCTGTAAAAGGCATCATATAAATATCAAGAACACAAATTCTGATTAGTTCCTTCCAGATCTTCTTACATAATTAGATTTTCTGCTAAAAGGACTGAGGAAGCCTTACTCTAAAAAGGTAAACTCTGCTCCCCCACCCCCCAATGTTTACTGAGCTTGAGGAAAGTTAAACTTTATTATGAGAAACCCAACTGTTAAACAGTTCACCAGCATAGTGCATTATAAGTATTCATAAGTTGTACTTCTATTCTTCCCATATTTAACTTTCTGTATGATTCTTCCTAGGCAGGTATGAAGAAAAGAGGTACAGCCCTGACCGGTTTGGCTCAGTGGATAGAGCGTTGGCCTGCAGACTGAAAGGTCCCGGGTTCGGTTCCGGTCAAGGGCATGTACCTTGGTTGCGGGCACATCCCCAGTAGGAGGTGTGGAGGAGGCGGCTGATCGATGTTTCTCTCTCATCGATGTTTCTAACTCTATCCTTCTCCCTTCCTCTCTGTACAAAATCAATAAAATATATTAAAAAAAGAAAAAAAGAAAAGAGGTACAGAATACAGAGATGCTGCTTCTCGGTAAAGGGGTGAGAGAGGCTGACCTGAGCTTCCGCCCTGAAGTCACCCCTTCCCTCTCTGCAGCTACACAGACTGTCTGCAGTCTAGTGCTAACAGTGGCAATTGGGCACAGCAGGCACTCTCTAATGTCTGATGAATAAATGAATGAAGGTCCATTTGTAAACAAGAAAAGGGGAGGGGGAGCTAAGGGTCCAAAAAGACTGACAAAGGGAAGGCAGAGAAAAGACTTATCCTTCCCTGCTCTGGCCCGTTTGGCTCAGTGGATACAGCGTTGGCCTGCGGACTGAAGGGTCCCAGGTTCGATCCCGGTCAAGGGTATGTACTTTGGTTGCAGGCACATCCCCAGTAGGGGGCGTGCAGGAGGCAGCTGATAATGTTTCTAACTCTCTATCCCTCTCCCTTCCTCTCTGTAAAAAATCAATAAAATATATTAAAAAAAAAAAAAAAAGACTTATCCTTCCCAAGGCAGAGCTCTGGGTTTCAGGACCTGTGTTCAGTTTCATTCTGGCTTGCACATGGTGTGCTCAGCTTAGGCCAGGGGTGGGCAAACTTTTTGACTCGAGGGCCACAATGGGTTCTTAAACTGGACCGGAGGGCCGGAACAAAAGCATGGATGGAGTGTTTGTGTGAACTAATATAAATTCAAAGTAAACATCATTACATAAAAGGGTACGGTCTTTTTTTTTTTTTTAGTTTTATTTCGGCCCGCGGGCCGTAGTTTGCCCACGGCTGGCTTAGGCGCTGTGGCCACGAGGCACCAAGTGCGTGAGCAAACACAGTAGAACAAAAACCACAGTGAGATGCATGCTAAGATGCCAGGCAGGTCTGGCACTGAAGCCCCGAGTGAAGTGAACAGGGACACTCACCTTTCCAAACTGGAAGGCTAGGAAAGTGCTGGCCTCACTCTGGAGCTCTAGGGTCACCTGCTGGGTAGTGCAGCTCCCACCGACTTTGGTGTTATCTGGGTTAATGTTGAATACTCTGGTCACAGTCTACGAAGAAAAGCAAACTAGTTACCATTCCATCTCCCACCCTGGGTCCTCTATTGTTGAAACAAAAGCAATCCTAAAAAACAGTAACTTCAAGGTCACTTTCATTTTAACCAAAACTATAAGAAAAACACTAAAAGTTTACGCTAGTGCAGATTTCTGGAATCAAAAACAATTTTTAGCGCTACTTCTGATTGCTACTTTCAAAATGGCCCATACCTGTGGGAAAGGCGTAGCAGATCCGAGTGCCCTTCTCACCCTGTCCCCCAGCGGTCACACACTTTACCTTCATCACAAGCAAGTTATCTGACATAGCCCCACAGAGTTTGTCATTAGGGAGAAATATTATTTCAAAGGAAAAGCATAAAAATAACATTTTAATGTCTGAGTGGTAAGAATTAAGCAAAATTTAATATTTCTCAGGGGTCAACAAACTTGTTCTATAGAGGTCAAACACTGCACATTTTATGCTTTGTCTCTGTCAGGATGACTTGATTCTGCTGTTTCAGAGGAAAGCTGCCATACTATGACGGGTGTGCATGGCTGTGGCCAGTAAGCTAACTACAGATACAGGCACACTGACTTTTATTCCCTCTGACTTGTATTCTGAAAGGCCGTGCACACACACGGATTTCCAACACTCGTGTGCACCAACACTGCTGCGCACAGAGAGAAAGGGGCTCCTTGGGGCTCAGCCTACCTTGTCGTCCTTCTTCTTGTAGGTGACATTTAGCTGCAGCCCCATGTTGGCAAGCAGACAGGTTCCGTTGGTGCCACTCACGTTGTACTTGTGCACTGAGGGGCTCTCAGGCACTGGGGACGGTGAAGGGTGGGGAGGGGTTGGTGAAGGGTGGGGAGGGGTAGGGTGGGGAGGAGAAGGGTGGGGAGGGGATGACGAGGGGTGGGCAGATGTTGGTGAAGGGTGGGGAGGGGATGACGAGGGGTGGGCAGATGTTGGCGACACTGTTGGAGAAGGTTCATCTTGGATACAGTGCGTCTCTGGAGAAACAAGGAGGGATTAATCATACTGTTCACAGGAAGGAAGGTGAAATTCTGGTTCCTTAAAAACAGGAGCCACAGCAACCCTGAGCTCCAGCTCCCTGAGCTCCTTGTAAACCCCAGACTTTCTCAAATAGCCCCACCCCTCAGAACAGGAGTAAATTATACAGGCAGGCCGGCACTGTTGTCCCACACAGCAGGCTGAGGGGGATGGCAGTGTCCAGTTCCTGTCCCCACTCCTGCCACGTGATGGTTCTAAGTGGACACTTCCATTTCAGCCTCAGGGCAGCCCCATGCTCACAGATCTATCCTCTGCTGCCTGACAAACCTTCCCTTCCTACGTGCGGTCAAGTTAAAAACCATACCTCTCTCACATGCCAGTGGGACAGTCAGCCACACACCACCTGAAACAGCTCTCTGAGCTATTACTGCATGATGCTGGAAACAGTCACAGAACAGAAGAGGGGCCTGGAGCTCACACGCTCAGGAGGGACAGACAGACACCAGACACACAAACCTAATGCCATCAGCACAAGGCCCATGGGAGAGCAGAGAGGCCTTGGAAGGATAGGTGGCAGGTGGCCCTGCAGGCTGAGACTGGAGCTGAGACTCAGTGCACAGGGTCGGTCAGCTGCTGTGGGTTTTTATTTGGGGCAGGGTGGTGAGGGCTCCAGCAGGCACTCTCACGTAGGCAGAAGGCCCAGTAAGTGTGACAGCAAAAATCCCAAAAGAGGAGACAACAATCCAGGACCTGAGGGAGGATGGAGTACAGATAGGCCATGGCAAAGCAACTTGGTGGCCAGAAGTCAGATTTGTGGGGGAGGTGTCTGTGGGGAGAGGCCACATTGTTCCACCAGAGGAGATGCTGAGGAGTTTGAATGGGATTCTGTCCCTCAGAATTTGACCCACCATGATTGTTTACAACAAAAATTTATATTCAGAATCAAAGCAAATGGAACCCACAGTGGAATAGCTCAAAATTTTCTACAGGAATAGACAGGAAGGAGGTGCTTCCTGTGAAGATTTCAGATTACTTAACATTTTATAACACCTGCAGCACTTCTAGGAGACCACAATTAGATTCTTTCTTTTATCACTTTGTTTCTGTGGACAATCAAGAAGTTGAATATAATATTCATACAATTTCCATCCAATTCTGACTCTTCCCACAGTTTTGCTAGGCCGAGCCAAGGAAGCTGGCTCAGACATCCTTGTAGGGAGCCAGTCAGTAATTTGTGTAACTCTACCCACCACCTGTTTTCTCTAAATTAAAATGAAACTTCAATGTAACTCTTTTTCAGTTGCCAATTCTGCCTCCATATCCCATCTACTTAGGGGAGGAGAGACAGAAAACTTCACCCCACAAAACTGTAACACAGGGAAAATTAGACACACTTTCTGGAAAGTTCAATTCACCCAGGATCCCTTCAATCCCTTCCCACAATGTAATCTTAGAGACTAAAGTGCCTTTCTAGACAGAGGATAAAGCCTGGGGAAATACCTCAGAAAGGTTTAACCTTGGGCTAGTGGTGGTAAAGCAAATACTGCCGGAGATGTTCCAACCTAGGGCGTGCTGGCCAACACTGTCCACTTCTTACCCCGAGCTAAGCAACAGGTGGACGTTTTAGTTGCATTTTAAAAAACAGCTTCATCAGTACTTTAAAACTAGTTACAGAACACAACATAATTAAAACCACACCAAAACAAAAAAGAGAACAGGCCAGTCTCCAAGTTCTGGCCTAGATGGCTGCACCACACAACTGAGGGAAAGTAACCTACACTGAGATTTGACAATCACCCACTGTGTTCATAAAGCCGGTTACAAAATATCAACTTGGAAACATGAATAAACACCCTTAGATCTTATCCCCAGTCAGAAAATTGCAGAACTTTAGAAATCTGTAAGGATAAAATGCCCTCTTCCTTCTGAGTTATAAATGCAAAGTCCACTCTCTAACCAATAACAAAGCCCTTCCCTGCAGAAGGCTCACAAACAAGCCACAAGGGAGATAATCCTGTATAATAAAACCCTAATATGCAAATCGACCGAATGGCAGAACGACCGGTCGCTATGACGTGCACTGACCACCAAGGGGCAGACGCTCAACGCAGGAGCTACCACCAGCCTGAAGGCCTCAGGCCAGCCAAGGCGGGTGCCAGCGGGGGACCCCCGATCACCCCACCGGTCGCCCTGCAGAGGGAGGCAACCGATGGCAGCGGGGTGCGGGGCCCGCGAGCGGGTGGCGCCAGACCAGCCAAGGCAGGTGCCAGTGGGGGCACCCCAATCACCCTACAGATCGGCCCTGATTACCGGCCAGGCCTAGGGACCCTTACCTGTGCACGAATTTCGTGCACTGGGCCTCTAGTCACAAATAAAATGCACTGAATATATTCAGTGCCACCTGTGGGAAGGCCTCTGGAAAGACTAGGGGATCCAGAAGTTGCTACTGGGTCACCATTAGTTTTCCCCACAAAGAAAACAATGGGAGAGGAAGGTGAAGAGCTGTGCAGATGCCTGTATGAGACTCACCCCAAATCCATTAACCCAGTGTGGGCTTGGGCCCAGAAATCCAATTCTGATGAACAGAGTGAGACTCATTCACCTGGCTTTCTCCAGCCTCCAGAGAGAGCATTCCAGAATGATAATCATCTATCCTACTTTGCAGACCTTCAGGAAAGAAGATACCTGATTTTCTTCAGAACTTATCCTCATCAACAAAATTGACAGGAAAGTCAGTGCAGCCTTGGCTTGTTATTTATTTCCTTTTAAAATAAAATCTCTAAATAGCTGAGGTTTTTTTTTTAGGTAAAAGGATACAAATGTAAAGGCAAAATGAACAAGGACTTTCTGGACAAGGTGACTACTACACTACTGTTAAGTACAAACACAGAAGCCCACTCTAATGACCTGAACATGCAGTTTATCTAATAAAAATTTTACCCTGATGCACCAAAGTTGTAGGTTCGATCCCTGGACAGGACACATACAAGAACCAACAAATGAATGCATACATGGGTGACACAACAAATTGATATTTCTCTCTCTCTCTCTAAAAGTCAATAAATAAAAAAATAAAAATAAAAACTTTACCCAGGCTTTTATAACCAAAAATTTAATGATTTATTGCAAACGTGTTAACTCAACAATTTATTAAGGATCCATGAGTAGAACAGAGTAGGGGATATAAAAATATGCTTAACATATTTGGCTTGGGATCTTTTCCTTGAAACAGGGAATTCAGTTGACAAGAAAAATATTTAAAAGTACCTAAAGCACGGCTGGCGTAGCTCAGTGGTTGAGTGTCAACCTATGAACCAGGAGGTCACGGTTCAATTCCTGGTCAGGGGACATGCCTGGGTTGTGAGCTTGATCCTCAGAGGGGGGCATGCAGGAGGCAGCCGATAGATGATTCTCTCTCATCATTGATGTTTCTGTCTCTCTCTCCCTCTCCCTTCTTCTCTATGAAATAAATAAAAATATTTTTTAAAAAAAACAACATAAAAGTACCTACAAATCACTCTGGTCGGTTTGGTTCAGTGGATAGAGTGTTAGCCCGAGAATTGAAGGGTCCCAGGTTCAATTCCAGTCAAGGGCACACACCTTGGTTGCAGGCTCGATCCCTGGCTCTGGATGGGGTGCATGCAGGAGGCAACCAATTGATGTGTCTCTCTCACATCTATGTTTCTCTCTGTCTCTCCTCCTCCTTTTCCATTCTCTCTAAAAATCAATAGAAAAATATCCTCGGGTGAGGATTAACCAAACAAAACAAAGTACCTAAGAATCAAAGGAGTGAAACTGGCACAAAAGGAGATAAAAAATGAGAAATGGCTCAATTCTAATAGAAATCAAATATTTTTAAGCAATTTATGCTGTTTTGGTAGTATATGAGGTTAGTTATGCCAAATCTCATACTTTTAGGGAAAATGATGGTCTCTTTAATTACAAAATAACATTAATAGCAACCATTGTCAAAAAATACCCAGTAAGATACTGAGAATAGACAAAAAGTAGTATAATGACATGCTGGCTGGCTAGGCTCCCCAAGGATCAGACTCTGAGTTAGGTCCATAATAAGTTGAATAACCTTGCAACATGTTAGCAATTGAGCTTTAAAAACAATTCAGATTGCCCTGGCTGGTTTGGCTCAGTGGATAGAGCGATTCCAGTCGGGGGCACATACCTTGGTTGCAGGATCCTTCCCTGCCCAGGCCCTGGTTAGGGCATGTGCAGGAGGCAACCAATCGATGTATTTCTCTCACATCCATATTTCTCTCTGTTTTTCCCTCTTTCTTCCACTCTAAAAAAAATCAATGGAAAAATTTCCTTGGGTGAGGACTAAAAAATTCAGATTAACTTCATTAGGTATATAAAATGTCTAATAACTATGTTGTATACCTGAAAGTAGTATAACATTGTATATTAACTAATTGGAAAGTAAATCTTAGATCATGTTATCAATTACTATAGTGTACAGTATAGACCCTTCCTTAAGGAGCATCAGTCCATATTTGAGATCCAGAGGCTCCCCACCCAGCACCTCCACCCTGAACAGCAGCCTGCGTATCCTAGGACTCAGGCCACTGGAGGATCAAATCCTATAAAACAGTGTCAAGCAGGAAGTCACGGTTGTGTGAGAGGTGATGTATGAGCAGCTCTCGACTTCACCCAGCTTTCCTGCCAATGATGAGAGAAGGAAACTTCGATCTCTACAGGATATTCATGTACCTGGTAACTTTAGGATGCTTCTTAACCCTCCTCAGCCAAGTAGAATTTACTAAGAGAGTGCTCTAGTGTCTTTGAAAAAGAAGATTTCCTTTCTAAAGTACATACATATTGGCACAGGTGGATTTAACAAAACTGAATCAAGCTTTGGTAAGAGGGGACAACCACGAAACATGGGGAGGTGGGTACGATGTCTTAGACCCGTCCAGTGAGGGTGAGCTCAATGACCAAACTTCTTACCACCAACTTGAAGGAACATGGTGGGTGGCACCCATGAGCTCCAAATAACCCAGGACTCGCAGGTTGGAAGGCCAAAACCCCAAAGCCCCAGGTAACCCCAAGCAGGACATGAGAGAAATCTCTACTTTCCATTCAATTTTGTTTTGAACCTAAAGCTGCTCTAAAAAATAAAGTCTATTAAAAAAAAAGCAATTAATTAATCCCAAAACAAAATTAGCCCCTCTACTGTCACATCTGTTTTTAGACTAGAAATGGTAGTCCTGTTACAGGGCTCCACTGCCCGTGTGAACCCCGGTGGCGTGACACCTCACTTCAAAGCACCATACTGGGGAGCCCGCTAGGGGAGGACTGGTCATCTCTGTGCTCGGAAGCCTTTGAAGCAAAAGAAAACAAGTTGGAAAGTGAGGAGCTGTATCTCGGCCACTTTCAGGCCCAATTTTAGTGAGGTCCCTGCAATGAGCCAGCAAGCCAGAGATGCAATTATTTCCTAAGACCTTCTGACAGATTTTGCTTTTCCTTTTTTCTGCTCTTGAGACCTGAGCCAGAAGACTGATACAACCCAGATGTATTTGGCTAGGTATGAAACCCAGGTAGTTGGGAGATTTATCACTGTGAACACAAATAACTTCAAGTATTTAGTTTGTTGATCTAACCGCCACTGGCTTAGCTACTGTCTGACTAAAGTCACCTTTCATATGCCTGAGGAGGTGCACCTTAGAGTGTGCACACACTGAGACCTACTGCCTTCAAACACTGCTCACGCCAACACAAGAGGAAAAGTCCTCGCACTCCATCAGCCCTTCCTTGGGAAGCTGCATGCTCACCCAGCCCGCCAGGCCCAGTTTGAGAAGAGGCTGCTTGGTGGAAAGGTCAAGCCCATTTTCTTCAGAATCTCCTGCTGCTCCAGCTTGCGCAGATCTCCACTGGTAAGCCCTGCACACTTGCTACTAGTTGTATTTCTCCCAGTTACACTTGGTTTCTTTTAGTCCTAGCTCTGTTACTAACACTCTTCCCATTAGGTCAGGGGTCAGCTAATTTTCTCTGTAAGGGGCCAGATACTAAACATTTTAGACTTTGTGGCTGTCGGGTGTCTGTTCCAACTCAACTCTGCCACCATGAACATGAAAGCGGCCAGAGAAATAGGTGAGTGAATGATCATGGCTGTGTTCCAACAACACTTTAGTTATGGGCACTGAAACCTGAACTGCAAAGAATTTTCACGTCATGAAATATTATTTTCATTTTTTTTTAACCTTAAATTTTAAGCATAAAAACCATTCTTAGCTTACTGACTATACAGAGACCAGAGGCAGGCTGGACCGGGCCTCCAGCCCAGTTTGGCAGCCCTGCTAGGAGTACCCCTGTCTCTGAGGACTGTAACAAGTTGCACAAAAGGGCTGACTGGTTCATCCTGCTAATTAGCTCTGGGATGGTGCAAATTAGCCACTCTCCAACAGTCACTCTGAGCCTTCAAGCAAGACCACCAGGGAACAATGCAAATCAAAGGCCCAGCAGGTCTAAAGAGTAGGAGGAGGCTGGGGAGATATATGATGATGGAAGGAGACCAGACTTGGGGTGGTGAACACAAAATACAATATGTAGATGGTATATTATAGCATTGTACACTGGAAACCTACATGCTCTGATTAACCAATGTTACCCCAATAAATTCAAAAAGATTAGAATGAGGTGCTACCCTTAACACACCCTCTAGCAGGCAGAGACAACTTCCCCAAGGCAATCAACCCCTTATTCCCTCACTCTTTAGAAAAATGACATTAATCTGTTAGTTGATTAGTGGAATTTGGGGAAGAGAATTTTCTTAAGTCATAGTAAAATGACAGCCCTATTTATTACTTACTCTGTGCCAGGCACTGAGAGACCCACTTTGCATAAATTTCCTTTTTAATTCTAACAACCTTCTAACACAAGTTATTATCCTTATTTTACAAGTGAAGGAAATGAGAGGTTGACTAACTTAGCCAAGACCATGGAGCTGGGTTGGCAGGTGCCTCGTGGGGTGTGAGGGTGTATGTAATGATCCCCTTAGAAAGGCACTCCTAGTCCTTTCACCATCTGGCCCTAGGGTCTGCCTGAGCTCCCTGGACTCCATTAGCTCTAACAAGGGAAGACCCAGAGAGGCTTAACTGCTTTGCCCTTTTACCCCTTTTTGATCAATTTTGTCCTCCCTAATCTAAAGAGGTCATCTCTAAAGAGAAAAAAGGTTTGGTGGACAGCTCTTCTAAGACAGAAGCTGCCTGCTCTGTCCCCAGCTATACAGATGCTCATAATTCTCCCAGGCACCAGAGCACAAAGCTGCTTCTGCGTTCAGTGAAGTCAGACTAATGACATTAGGGCCAAGGGCAGGGTCTTACCTTCCTTGCTGAAGCTACCATTTGAAAGGTATGCCTGGATGGTGGCATCAATGAACGTGACAGTGACATTATTCATGTGGATCTGGTTGCTGCTCACACATCTGTATTTTTTATTTATGTCTGCCATGATGTCAGGTATGGATTCTGCAGTCTTGGGTCCTAGAAAAGAATAAAATTTTAATTACTTAGTTAAAAGTAATTTTAGACACTACTCCAAACCAATTTTCTTCACTTCATAATCGGTCAATTTTTGTTCTTACCCTGGGAGCTTGCATTGGGGAAAATCTGTGTGTCGGACAAGTTATAAACAAAACGTATCATCTGGACACTGTAACGTGTAGTATTTCTTGTGAAATTGAGGGTCAGTGTATGTCCGTTTCCAAAAGCAATGATGAGACTGGGGTTAGAAGCATTCTCTTTACCACAGGAGCTGCTACTTAATGCTTCTGCACCAGGTGGCAGTTTGAAGGTTGAATTCTAGAACAAACACAATGTCAACAGAACCCAATTAGAATGTAGGTTATTAAAGGGATTCAGAAACACTAAGTAAAGATCTTTTGAAAGTATGACATAAACTCAGTTCCTCAGTTCCATCTCAGATGGCACTGTTAAGGTATTTTTAATATAAACAAAAAACACAAAGAAAGTCAGCATTACATTTCAGTAAGAGAAGCAATTCAAGCCCTGGCTAATGTGGCTCAATTGGTTGGAGCATCGTCCCCTGCACCAAAAGGCTGCCTGTTCCATTCCCAGTCAGGGATATACATACCTAGTTTGCAGATTTGATTTCTGGTGGGAACACGTTGATGTTTCTCTCACATCAATGTTTCTTTCTCTCTCTCTCTCCGAAGATCAATAAAACCATACTCTCGAGTGAGGATTAAAAAAATAAAGTAATTCAAGTGCTAGAAGAAGTTGACTTAATTTTTCATATTACAAATTCTTCAATAATATAATTTTAACTTTCAACAGAATAGAGTTAAAACTAAAATTATCTTAGTAAACTCAAATAATTAACATTGGGTTTCGAGATAAAGTGTGTATTTTTATTTGAAAAAGGCTATTACTACTTGTTTGCCATAGAAATGTTTGTTTAGAGTATGTCTCTTTAAGGTGTTTACACAGAATTGTTTTAATTTACTATTATATGCAAACAAACAACTAGAAAACAACCTACTGTCCATCAAAATGAACTGGGCTGATTAAAAGAACTATGGTTAAGCTGCATGCGAATGCTGTCCTAAAAAAAGACAGAACTACACAAGGTGACGAAGACATGCTTTGCGAAATAGTGAGGCACATGACTGCATAGGGATGATCCCATTTGTGTAATAATTAATCTATAGCAAGACAGTATTTTAAAAATCCAAGCACAAAATATATTGAATAGAAATTAAAATAAAAGGTGCTCAGACAAGTCTTTAGAATTTGAGACTTTTCTACAGAACAAAACCTTCCCAGTTTTCTTCTATTTTGACAGAGACCACGTTTGTATCTAGACCAGTACAAATGAATTAATGAGGCTGAGCAGCTGGCACAAAGTCCAGAGCGCTCTAAAGAAACTGCTGATCTTCCCAGCAATCCTGGGCCCCACTGCTGCCCTTTGAGTGGTAGTAAAAAAATATGATGCTATCGAAATGGAGATAAAGAAAAATGGTGGTTACAAGAAGGAATTGAAATAAAATTTGAATTAAGAATATATTTAAAAGAGTACATGGTAAATAGAATAAGTGAAATGTCATTAATAGGTAACTGACGAAAGAAGAAACACAAACAAATGCTGTTTGTTAGAAATCTAGGAAATGCAAAAGCCTATCCTGTAGAAGTACAGAGTTGTTTTAACAAAACAACCAAAAACCTTTTAATCAAATTAGCACAATGCTCATGGCACTGCACACCAACTGTTTATATACAATTGTGGAGTGTTAATAGTTCATATAGAGGAAATTCCACAGATATACTTAACTACAAATAGTGGGATGGTTTAACAAATTAGGTTGATTAACATAATGAAGATGCATGCACGTACACATGTGCTGTTTCCTACCTTAGAGCCACTCTGGGTATTATAGCTGGTCAAGAAGTCATTTTGACTGGAACTTCAGTATATAAACAGCACAGGCTACTGAGGAGCTGAGAAGGAACTATGCATACATCAAGCTAACTATGTCAAGGAGGGATCATTTTTCAAACATTTGAAAATTTTTAATAATCTCTCTTTCATGTGCGAACACACACACATGCATGCACGTACACATGTGCTGTTTCCTACCTTAGAGCCACTCTGGGTATTATAGCTGGTCAAGAAGTCAGCAGAGAAGTTGGCCATTATACAAGCTGTCCCGTTGCCATCCTTCACCTCAAAGAACACTGCTGATGCACCATACACAAGGCCTGCTAACTCCAGGAGAGACAAAAATTACCAAACATCTCTAAGAAAATACCTGAGATATTTCTGTTGTCTTTAACTGTAGCAATAATGGATTTTGTCAGAATACTGATCAGGAAGTCACATGTTAATTTCTGGGTCACCACGGGCATAAGTGCTCTACATTGGTTCCTCAGGAAATTCCATGGGGTCATGGAGGCACAATTCAACCTAAATATTGACCTTCTACAGAAATCCATGGAAGAGCTGATGGTACCTTTCACTGTGGACTTAGACCAATATTTAAAGTTAGATATGTTTTTACTTCCCATGGACTGGTGGTGTGGAAGAAAAGTCATGGACTCAAAGATCTAAGATTTTTGCCCAATTTCAGAAAGGTTCTAATAAAACAGTAATTAAGTTGAGCCAGGACTTGGCTGTGTGACCTTAGGACTTCAGTCAATCTGTCTAGGTAGGGCCTCCATATGTCAGGGGCATGGGACAGAGTGAAACTCTCATGGGTCTTTTTAGCTTGAGAGCGATCACTGCTAAATATACCTCTTTAAGTAAGTTCTCAGGGCCAGTGCCATCTCTGGCTTCTTCATATCCCACCACCCTGATCAAGCAGTTTACTAGCAAATGTAATCTGATCAGCACAGTACAGAAGTAGGTAATTTTACAAGTGGTACATTTTAGCACATTGTTCTTTCATAGATGGGTAAAAATAAGTATTTTCACTAGTTCTAAAACCAAAGAGTTGTCAGCCATCAGTGTACTATAACATTCAGAAGTGGTGTGCTCCTCCCTTCCCTCCTCCCCATCTCTGCTGCTACAAGCTCCTACACGCCCTTTACCAAGCAAGCATTTCCACACCTGGCTCTGATCACTCGAAGGGTAAAATATGACTTGCACATTCTGAAGGCAGCATACTCAGAGGACACTCAATTAACATTTCATTCTAAATCCCTTGTCCCTGGCAAAGTAAATGTCTCCAATGAAACCAATTCATTTACCCTTGAGATTTTCACAAAACAAAATCTTTAGAGCCAACAATTCAAGCCTAAAGTAAAGGGTATAGCCAGAAACCTCACATATCTTCCCATAAGCCTCTGGTAAAGGAAATACCAAAATCCATGTGCATAAAGAAAAGTTGCTACACCAAAATGAAGCAAACTATGGTAGACTAGAAAACCTGTGCACATTTTTTTTTTGGTCTGTTTTGATTTGCAAATTTTTAACCCATCTCTGAAATACTCGGGCAAGATTATACTAAAAGCATTTCCAATAAATTGAATATTTTATTTAAAAGTTAGAGAAAGTTATTCCATAACTTGTTTTTGACACAGTAAAGATTTTTAAAACACGTGCTTTCTGAGAGGATGGGTAAGCATACCAGAGGGAGAAGCAGGGCCGGCAGGCAGAAGCAAAAGCGTGTTAAAGCATGGGCGCTTTCCCTGGGCCACTGCCTGCCCTGTGCACATGGTCCCTCCGCTGGAGAGTCTGTCATATTCAATCACATGTGACATGGGCACAGCAGGTCACTGTCTCCCATGGGAGCACACATAGGTCAGTTCTCAACAAGCTGCCCTTTGATAAAACAGTTCCTGAATCATTAAAAAAAAAAACCTTTCTACTGACTCAAAGCACTTCATTAGTAAACATTTCACATTAAGTACCTTTCAATCATACAATTTTTTCATTTAGAAATATGTTGAGCTGATCTTTCAAAGAAAAACAAAGTATTACTAAAACAATATAAGCTTTAGCAGCACTAGATGCCCACATTTATTCTGGAAAGGCCCAGAAATGTCCAATTATTAAAACAAGAAACTTACCCCAGAAGCCAATTTTGATCCAGAGAAAAATGTCTACAAGAGGATTAGAACATAATATTCTGAGAGATTATCATGTATGTTAATGATCATAAGTTTATTTTTTTAAAAGAATTCTGTAACAGTGGCAGTTGGTGAGGAAAAAAAGACTCTTCTCAAGCCAGTTAAAATGTTTGCAGTAATCTGAGGGGTGTCCCTCTCAAAAGTCAGCTCCCTGGCCTACTGGCAACTGCTAATCTCTAGCAGTACTTCACTCAGATGAGAACTCGACCACTTCTCCAGGGGTTAAATAAAGGATAACTTTGTCCTATTCCTTTAAAATATTCCTACTTGTAGAAATTCCGTTCTTAAAAACAAATGCGGCTATGGGAAACATGCTTGCTTGACAGTGAGAGAGATCTTGGTTCTATGACAGACTCCCCCACTACCGTGTGACCTTGGGCCAGTAGCAACTACCAAACCCTTGGTTTAGGTACCTGCAAAATGGAAATAAGAGTGCTGACACAACAGGGTCATTAGAGCGTCAAACTGAGCCAGCAACATGCAGAGTGTTCAGTACAGGGCATTAGCACTGACTATATTAGCTATTATTATTTAAACATTCAGTGCTATACAGACCTCATCTATCAAGTTCATCATTGAATCCTAGTACCTGACACAAAATGTCAATTATTTTATTTAACAAGCACTTGTAATGCACTTGCTATGTGCCAATTATAGCTCCAAGCACATCACTGATAAATTATCATGACAATCCTAATTGGTAGACATATTCTGACTCCTTTACAGATGTAGAGACTAAGGCAGAGAGATGTTAACTAACTAGTGCAAGGTCACACAGCTAGTGAGTGGTAGAGCCAGGTCTGCTGACTCAGAGCATGTTCACCCATGCTAGTGTGGGCTGGCTGCAGGGTGAGTGCCATGGCTGAACCATGCTTTCTCTCCAGCACTCACTCGTTGAGCAAGCAAATATGCTTTAAATTATGAAACACTCACTTTTGAAATGAACCACAATCCCTAGAGGCGGGGCACGAGTATGTAGATTTCTAAAAAGTTGACTTATGCATGTTTGGTTAGAGACCACTACTGTAAAACTGGACATCTCTATATGTATGTACTGAGCACTTACTATGTGTGAGGCATGACCTGGGCTGTAAGATGGGGAAGGGAAATACACGTGTAAAAATAATCGTAACTCAGCTGAATCAATGCTCTAGTAAAAGAACATGCTGTAGCACGTAGTCAAGTTCTGTGGACGCAAACAGAGCGAATACTAATACTGCCTGGAATGGGACTGCAATTTTGTAAATAGTATGTAAATTCAAAATTATGAACCCAAAACATTTCGATCTCAAATCTACCAAAGAATTTGGTTGCAAACTTAGGAGAACTGACAAAACTCCCACAAGCAAGTATAACATTAATTAGCATAAAAGCTAATACTTCCTTCCTATCAGTGGTCGCCAACCTTTAGGACTTCACGGACCACTGGCGACCGCTGTAGTGAGTTCTTCATTTGGAAAGGGAAAGGAAGCCACCTAGCTGACATCAATGGTTTAAAGAGTCACACTCAATTATATTATGATACAAAAGAAGGTGTAAGTAGTTTCTACTCATTAATGCAGGAGGAATTAGTAATTTAGAAGCTTGTTCTATTTTTAGAAAATATGCTTTTTGGTGAAATTGTGCATTAAAAATCAACATTTTTTTTTAAAAAATAGACCTAAATCCAAGTTAATGGACCTTTTTAAAAAGTTAGATTTTAGTTGAATATAAAACTTAAAAGATATGATGCAATGGGCATTAAAAAGCTAATTACACACACAATACTCCAAGTTATTGCAATGTAGAGAAGTTATGAACTTCCCCTCTTCATTTTTAAGATGAGTTTTTAAAACATGAAACAAAATATCCAAGTCCTAATGCTTGTGAGCTCTTCTAATAAATCACAATGCAGCCGTTCTGGCATGACAAAACTTATTCCAGCAACTCCTCCTGTAACACCTGCCAGCGAAGGGCAAGGCTTCAGGTTTACTGCTGGAATAAGGTCATCCCTTGTGGCTCTTGCAGCTCAAAGAACGAATTTTACATAACAGGCAAAACGAAAACGGCAACCCAAAATCTATTCGATCACAATGAACAGAATTTTAGAGTAAGATGAAACTTAAGAGGTATCTAAAGAATGTGTGGGCAGGAAATGTGTATCTGTATCTATTTAACTCACGTGGACCCCCCTATTTCAGATCCTAGCCCTTAGATAAGTCTTCCCGTTTTATTTGGGAGCGAGTGAGACAGAGTGACATACACAGATGGCCTCTAAACAGACTTCAAATCAAGCCATGTCATGATTACCGTTCAACAAACAGCACATATTCCTCTTTCTTATTAGGACAGACAAATGAAAATAAAACCCCTCAATCAGTCAAGTACTGAGCACCCACCGATTGCTTCTATGAATTACACAGAGTGGGGGAGGGCCAGCCGCTTCCCGACCTGTCGGGTCCCGCATTTTGGCTCTCGGGCACCAGCACACAGAACAGTGGCAGCAGCTCTTCACAAGGACTCACTAGATGCGAGCACTGCCATCGAGAAGCCGAGGCCTGGTCCTGCCTCGAAGGTCGCCCCCCTCCCCGCCATGAGCTCTCCTAAACTCCTAAGGGTACCTTTAAGTCCTCCCAACACAAACTTAAATTCGCAGCAACATGTGAGCGCCACAGGCCATCCTGAAACACAGGCAAAGGTGAAAGCACCAAGGACGAGCTCCACAAGGCCAGGGTCGCCACGCCGCCTAGTCTCTCCCGGTTCGCACCCGTGTGGGAAGCGGCACCAGGTGGGCCGCCCGCTGGGGGCACCGAGGGACCGCGCGGGTCCTGGCGCCTCGGGGCGCAGAGCCTCACCTGGACCTCAGGCCGAGCCCACACTCGCCCGGAAGGTACAGAAACAAAGCACACTTTCCAGAAACCACCAAGTCACCCAACTCTCACCCACTCCACCTCCCAGAAAACGAGTTCAGTGGCCCGAGGGCGGAGCAGGCCCGCGGCTGAGACCCTCGCCCCTCCCTCGTCCGCCTCTCGGCACCCGGACCCGACTCCCCAGTCGGCGACCAGCTGGCTCCGGCCGGACCCCACGTACGGACCTCGGCGTGTGCGACGACAAATGAAGACTCGTCCGTCCCCACGGACCCATTTGGGAGGGGAGAGGAGAAGTATCTCCCTGCATCTCCCTGCTGTGGTGTGTGCGCCCCCACAAAAATATTCTTTTGTTGGAGCACACCATCACTCGATGGGGAGGGAGAGGAGAAGAATTTTTTACCCTTTTCTTTCTTTTTGTGGTGTTCCTCACAAAAAGAATATCTTTCTGGGGAAGAAGAACACTCTTGAGAGAGGAGAGAGAGGAGAACAACCCCCCCCCTCACCTTCTTTAGTGTGTACTCTCACACAACACTTTCTCTGTGTGGGTCAGCAGCCACTCCAGGAGGAGG
>NW_005871443.1:162593-166786 GCF_000147115.1 Myotis lucifugus | reverse complement strand
AGTAACAGCAGGAGCAGCGGCTGCCGCCGGGCGCCACCGGGGGCCGCCATGGGCACCAGGGCCACGGGATCGAGAGCCCCGAGGGGTCGGGTGGTGGGGCCGCCGGAGGATGGGCGCAGGGGAAAGCGCTGGGGGCCGGCGTGAGAGCGGCAGATCCCTCGGTCAAGAGGCCCAGCAGCTGCGGTGCTCGCGGCAGAAAAGAGACCCTGCGGCCGGCGGCGCCCGTCACGTGAAGCGTCGCCTCACCCACGCCATCACGTGACCTCCCAGATCTCGCGAGAGTGCGCGGTGGCCGGCGGCCGTGCGCCTTCCAGCGCGGCGTCCTCCCCGCGCGCGGCGCTCGCTTCCCACTGGCCCTGGAGTCGGGTGCGTGACACCGCCAGGCGGGTGATCGCGGAGCCGCGTGACTCGGGCCCGGCTCCAAGGTCCCTGGCCCAGTTCTCCGCGCGGCCCGAGGCGGAAAGTGGGCGGTGGCTCGGGGTAGAGGAGGCGTCCCGGGAGCCTGCAGGTGAGGGGGCGGGAGGCGGGGCTGTAGGGGGTCCCTGAGCCACCAGCCGGCGGCCGCCAGCGGTTAAGATGAGTGTGAACCCAGGGACGTGCCGAGCGGCCGGCGCGGTGGAGACTCGCGCTCCTAGTGACCCAGCGACTGTGAGGGGGCGTCCTCGGCGGGGAGAGGACTGGTCCCACCCGCGAGGAGCGAGGCTTTCCGCAGGAAGGAACCTTTTGGAGGGATTAGGTGGTAGTTAGGACGCGACATCCCGACGCTTCTAACGTTGGGTCTCCTCTGCTCCACTGTTCTCACGGAGGATGAACGCGAAGGTTAGGAAGGAGGTGGGATGGTTGAGCACGCTTTGTGAATAGTACACTTCATATTTGAAATCAAAACAAAAACCCTCTTTTTAAACACAAAGTACAGAATTTACTTAGACAAAAATCTTACTTGGAGGAGATTCAGAGGTTACGGTGCTCCCCAGCCGTGACACCCGCCTGGAGATGAACAGGAGTGGGGGTGGCGTTTATCACGAGTTAGGAAGCACCAGTCCGTTCCGCAGAACCCATCCATTCCGCAGACAAGGAAACCGCCGTCTCTGTTTCTGGAACCTTCCCTCCCTCCATCCCTCCTGCCTGTGGTTTGCCTGGACTAGAGGCTCTCTGTTCCCTTTCCCTTTCCTCCTCCTGCTGCCCAGGCCCTGGCCCCGGTCACGCTTACCCTCCCCAGATTCCAGCCTTCGCTGCCTTGCCCCTCCTTCCTGATCGTGTCATCTCTTTTTTCCTTCGTTCTTACATTTATTCGCTTTTTGTAGATGTTGTCCAGTTTCCCTTCCCTTCCCTCCAGCTTCTAAACATGGAATCAGCTGGAAAAAGTCATGAAGCGGAGGAGCCAATGGGCTCCGAGAGAAAGCAGAGACTTGTTGGGCTGTGCTCTGTTGTTTGGGGCAGGAACTAAAGAGTAGGTTTGGTGGTACCTAGTTTGTGTTCTCAAGGATCTTTTTGGATTTTTTTTGTTGGTTGTTGTTCCAGATGGGGCAGGTGTTTAAACAGCAGAATTCCGCTCGACTAGGTGAAGTGCCACCCAATTGAGGAACATTGCAGGAAAGAGAAACTATTCAGTCGAGGGTCTGTTTCTACTTTCACTGTGAAGTCGTTTGAGAACAATAATTTGTTAGCATGTGGTATTGGTCCAGTATGTGAACATGGTATTTGAGCCTGGGTTGTCTCTACGAAGTAGACTGTTAAATCCAGAGGTACATTGGAGGAATTCTAAAATATTTTCATTTTCTCCCGATAATGAGAAACTACCAAATAGCCCTAGCCGGTTTGGCTCAGTGGATAGAGTGTCTGCCTGCGGATTGAGGGGTCCTAGATTCGATTCCTGTCAAGGGCACATGCCTGGGTTGCAGGCTCGATCCCCAGTGTGGGGTGTGCAGGAGGCAGCTGGTCAATGATTCTCTCTCATCATTGATGTTTCTCTCTCTCCCTCTTCCTTCCTCGCTGAAAGCAATAAAAAAATTAAAATCTACCAAATAATCTTGAGTGTAGAAACAATAAAACCTCTGAATTGTCTTTTCCACTTGAAGCTCCTTCCTATGTTGGGAGAATTCCTTCCTTTGTGAATATGGGTAGTAGACAGGGCTCCTGGTAGAAACTGAAAACAAAACAAAAACAAAGACAGATGATCACTTTTCCAGCCTTCCTAGCAGCTAAGGTCTGAACTTGGCCAGAGTTCAGCCTGTTAGACTGAATCAGGAATTAAGTGGTGGCAAAGAAGCTCTATGCCCGAGAATCTGGTGTTTGGTGGTGATAGCGGCTGCAGCCTTAGCCAAAGGGAATTTCTGGAGGCAGCTGTGAAGTGCTGCAACTCCCTGGGTTTGCAGTATGTGTTTAGCTGTGGTGCTCCCTGCTCTCTCATATCTGCTGTTTCCCTGGCATTTTTCTGCATCCTTTTTGGAAATCCTGTGAGCTACTCAAAGTCTTTTCAGCAAGTTATTCTTCTGCTTAGATCAGTCAGTGCCCATTTCTATTGTGTACAACTTCACAGGATCTTTGCCCAGGACATGCTTTGTGTACAGTTTTCTCTTTTTAATATTATAATCTCATAACCTCATTAAAGACCAGAAGTAATTTATGTCTGCAATAGAACAGGGTATAAAAAACAAAGTCAAAGACTGAAAATGAAAGCAAACATTATATGTTGTAACATTTTTATAGAGTATGATAAAATAATATGGTGGTTTTTTATTGTTTGCTTGGTTTTGTTGTTTTTGAATCCTCGATATGGGCTGAGTCTAATCTGATTGAAGGGAAGACATGGAAAATCAAACCCAATGAATGACTCCATGTCTTCTGACTTCTTACAGGGGGCCAGGGAGCTTTTTTTTTTTTTTTTTTTTTTTTTTTAAATAAAGCAATGGGGGCAGTAAGCAATACAGAGATTTGCTTCAGAGTTGCTTAGCAGAGTTGAGGAGTAAAACTTAGACATTGCTTTGATAATAATGAATAGTATCAACACAATTAAAGGCAAGGGCCTTTTTGTATCTGAAATAACTAAAGCTCCAAAGCTGGGAATGCATATTTCCCTGAAGGCTTGTGCCACTGGGAGGAGGGTCTGGTAACTTATAAATGGGCTCAGTATCTGAATTAGATAAAGTAATGGTTGATAGGAAGTAAAATTGAGATGAGCAGGGTAAGCAAGCAGTCTGTGCCTTTTTCCTCCCAGTTACAATTTTTCTTGAGAATTGGTGAGCAAAAATAGTAATTTTGAATAGAGATGTAATTTTTTATTTTCTAACTTTTGAAATACATATTTTTTTATTGATTACAGAGCGGAAGGGATAGGGAAAGAGATAGAAATCATCAATGATGAAAATCACTGATTGGCTGCCCTCTGTATGCCCCATATTGGGGATTGAGCCCACAACCCCGGCATATGCCCTGACTGAGAATTGCATCAGCGACCTCCTAGTGTATGGGAAGACCCTCAACCAATTGAGCCATACCAGCTGGGCTAATTTTTATTTTCAATATGTGTTATAAAATTTTTTCAGCCCTAGCTGGTTTGGTTCAGTGGATAAAGTTTTGACCTGCGTATTGAAGGGTCCCGGGTCCGATTCCGGTCAAGGGCATGTACCTTGGTTGCAGGCTTGATTGCAGGCTGGATCCAGGTAGTGGTTGGGTGTGTGAGGGAGGCAACCACTCGATGTGTCTCTTTCACATCGAGGTTTCTCTCCGTCTCTTCCCCTCCATTTCACTCAATCAATGAAAAGATATCCTCAGGTGAGGATTGACCAAAAGAATTTTTTTCGAAGAAAATTGCAGCCCTAGCCAGTTTGGCTCAGTGGATAGAGCATAGGCCTGCTAACTGAAGGGTCCCAGGTTCGTTTCTGGTCAAGGGCACATGCCTGGGTTGCCGGCTCGATCCCCAATAGGGGGCGTGCAAGAGGCAGCTGATCAATGATTCTCTCTCATCATTGATGTTTCTGTCTCTCCCTCTCCTTTCCTCTCTGAAATTAATATCTACACTAATAAAAGACAAAGATGCTAATTGACCATACCTTCACTATGCCCACCAGCCAATCAGAAGAGTATGCAAATTAACCCAACAAAGATGGCAGTTAATTTGCATACACAGGTGCCCAGCGAAGACTGAAGACAGTGTAGAAGGAAGCCAAGCACTGCAGAAGGGAGCCAAGCAG
>NW_005871443.1:121602-162307 GCF_000147115.1 Myotis lucifugus | reverse complement strand
TCTTCCTGCAACGGGCCTCTAGTGATGCGTGTGTGAGTGTGTGTGTGGCGTGTGTGCGTGTATAAAATTGCAAAAAAAGCAATGAATTCTGTTGAATTAGTATGGTTTATTCTCCCCTCCCAACTTGTTTGGTGTTTTGCTTTGGATTTCTCGCTTGAATATTATAAAACAAACCTCATATTTTTCATGTACTTTTTTTATACGACAACAATACCATTATCTCATTTAATATAAAACCAAAACCTAATAATTCCTTTGTAGTTAGTTTCTAGTCTATGTTCACATTTTCCCACTTGTCTCAAAAATATCTTTTTATAGCTGGTTTGCTCAAATCAGATCCAGTCTGGTCTGTACATTGCCTTTGATGATAAGTCTCAAGTCCCCTGTCCTATTTTGCATACCACTTATTTGTTGGGGAAACTGGATCAATTTTCCTATAGGATACCCCAAATTTTGGATTGACCTGATTGATTTCTTGAATGGTCATCTTTTTCTTTACTCCAGTAAACTGGTAGTTTTTGATCAAGAGGCTTGAGTAGATCAGGCTCATTTCCCCCAGGTAACATGCTTCATAAGTAGTACTAGACTCTCACCACTCAGTGTTAAGTGTTGAAAGCGGACAACCAATGGTTCTGGGCTGCCTGTCACTACTTGAACCAATTTAGCAGGGACAGCATTGAATCATATATGAGCATTTATTCCAGTAATGCTGGCAGTATGGGAGAGCAGCAGGTCACGCACAAAAATCTGCTCTACCCCTCCCCATAAACCAAGAATTATGGGTAGAAGGACAAAGATTACATGGGAAAGTAGGAATTACAGGCATGGGGAAATAGGCAAGGTATAAAGGTTACAGGTTATAGGCAGGCTGGGGGTGTTGCAAAGGGTGGGTGCTCCGGGACCAGATTGTTTTAGCAATAAGGTTGTTAATCTTTCCGTGATGATAGTCATTCTCGGAAAAGGAGAATGGACTGCATTCCATATTAACTCCCATGTCCTGGGGCATACAACTCTCAACCAGGTTAGAACGTGCTTTCTCTAGTCAGAACAATCAGGGTTAACAGAGCATGATTAATATTTCTTATAATTCTAGGTATTCCCCAGTATTTTATTTCTGCCCCTAACATTGCAGGACTGCAGCACTGGATTCGTTTTGTTGGGAGCTTGTTAGAAATGTAGTCTCAAGCCCTACCATGGCCCTGAATCAGAACCTGCTTTCAACAAGCTCCTTGGGGTATTTATAGGTGCATTCAAGGCTCTGCCATGTATTTCTGACTGCATTGCATCAGGAGGCATTTGTTACCTGGTTGGCACACTTTGGAGAAGTTGTCAGCTGGCCCCATCTGTTACAGAGGAAGGATAGAGGCAGGATAAATGCCTGATTTTGATCCTTTTATTTATCTGTTTTCAGAGTAATGACTTAGTGGTGCCTAAGCAACTTCCAAAAGTGAAGTACAACACCTAGAGTGAACCCTAATGTAAACTGTGGACTGAGAAACGATGTATCAATGTAGGTTCATCAAGTGCAACAAATGTTCTACTCTGGTGGGAGCAGTTGGTAGTGGGGTTGGCTGTGCATGTATGGGGGTAGAGGGCATAGGAAATTCTGTACTTTCCTCTCAATTTTGCTATAAAATATAGTTTATTTTTTAAAAAGTGAACCATAACATTTAAAAAATTTATTTTATTTGTTTGTTTTTAAAATATATTTTTATTGATTTTAGAGAGGAAGGAAGCGGGAGAGAGAGAAACATCAATGATGAGAATCATTGATCAGCTGCCTCCTGCACACCCCCTACTGGGGATCAAAACAGCAACCCAGGTATGTGCCCTTGGATTGCTGGAATCGAACATGGGATCCTTTAGTCTGCAGGCTGACACTCTATCCACTGAGACAAACCAGCTAGGGTTTGAAAATTTATTTTTAAAGTATTACCATGGATTTTTTTTTTTAAATCCTCACCTGAGGATATTTTTTTCATCCGTTTTTAGAGAGAGTGGAAGGGAGGGAGGGACACATTGATTGGTTGCTTCCCGCTTGCGTCCCAACCAGCGTCAGGGGAACCTGCAACGCAGGTACGTGCCCTTGATCAGGAATTGACCCCTCGACCCTTAGGTCCACAAGCTGATTCTCTAACTACTGAGAACCATGGATTTTTATATGGTCTATATGTTTGAAATCTTTTGTGCTTATTATCATTTTGAAGTGGAAATCCTGCTGTCTTTAGTAGTGCAGATCTAGGTATATGTAACTTTGTGATATTTCTCTTTATGTGGGCTGTCCTCTAGTTACATTTCCACCAACAATGCATGCACCAGAGTGCCTCTTTTCCCACAGCCTAACTCAAAGAGTGTTGTCACACTTTTAGATTGTGGCCAATCAGATAGGTAAGAAATTATACCCCTGGCCCTGACCGGTTTGGCTCACTGGATAGAGTGTCGGCCTGCGGATTGAAGGGTCCCAGGTTCGATTCCGGTCAAGGGCAACGTACCTTGGTTGTGGGCCCATTGATTAAAAAATCAATAAAATATATTTTTTTAAAAAAGAAATTATACCTCTGTAGTTTTAATTTGCATTTCCTTTATGAGAGAAGCTGAACTTCCTTTTATGTGTTTAAGGGCTATTAGCATTAATATATATATATATATATATATATATATATATATATATATAGTTTCAAACAGGAAGGGAGAGAGATAGAAACATCAATGATGAGAGAGAATCATTGATTGGCTGCCTGCTACATGCCTCACACTGGGGATCGTGCCTGCAACCCAGGTATATGCCCTAACCAGGAATCGAACCATGCCCTCCTGGTTCATAGGTTGACGCTCAACTACTGAGCCATGCCAGCCGGCCTAGCATTACTTTTTAAACAAATAACCTGCATTTTGTGCCCATTTTTCTATTGGGTTATAGAGATATTTGTGACATAGGTCACATTTTTAAAGTCAGTATGTCATTTTAAAAATCAGTTTGTCATTTGACACTTTGCTCATGTTACTGTTTTGCAAAAGGTTTTTTTGTTGTTGTTTGAACATGGTTGAATTTATCACTCTTTCCTGATAGCTTTGGATTTTGAGATAGGACAGTTCTTCCTAGTCCTAGATTATGAAAAATACATCTCTTTTTTTCTGTCAGCACATGCATAAATTCATTTTTTACATTTACAGTATCTGATTCATTAATCTAATGAGGAGTGTGAAGAATGTGAATTGTGCCAAGCCGGTGTGGCTCAGTTGTTGAGCATCAATCTATGAACCAGGAGGTCACAGTTTGATTCCTGGTCAGAGCACATGCCTGGGTTGCGGGCTCGATCCCCAGTGTGGGGAGTGCAGGAGGCAGTTGATCGATGATTCTCTCTCATCGATGTTTCTATATCTCTCTCCCTCTCCCTTCCTCTCTGAAATCAATAAAAAAATATATTTTTAAAAAAAGAGTGTGGATTGTATTTTATCTTTTTCTATATAGTACTCCAATTATCCTAATACCATTTACGGAAAAGCTCACCTTTTCTCACTGATTTGAGATTCCATTGTATCATATGCTGCTAAATTTGAGACATACTTGACTTTTTATTCTGTTTCAGTGCCACACTTTTATTTTTTAAAAGGGATTTTTTAAATCCTCACCAGAGGATATGTTTATTGATTTTAGAGAGAGGAAGAGATAGAAACATTGAGGTGAGAGAAATGTTGATTAGTTGCCCCTCTTATGTGCCTCTACTGGGGACCAAACCCACAACCTAGGTATGTGCCCTGACTGGGAATCGAACCCACAACCCTTTGGTGTAGAGGACGATGCTCCAACCAACTGAGCTACACTGGCCAGGGCTCCAGTGCCACACTTTTAGACTTAGAGATGTTTTATTTGTAGGGCCAGCTCCCTCATTTTTCTCTTTCCTAAACTCTTTTTTGGAGTCAATAAATCTCACATTTGGTCTTCCCCTCTTCCTACCATCTATTTTCCCCAGCATTATTGTCTTTTCTAAAGAATCCTGTCTTCTTACGATGTGGCTGAAGTAGAACAGCTTGTTTTGTCATTTTTGTCTTTAGCGATGTTTCAGGCTTAATTTGCTCTAGGACCCACTTGTTTGTCTTTCTGGAGGTCTAGGGTATCCATAGAGCTCTACTCCAACACTGTATAAAATGTAGTTTGTGACAAAGATAAGTAATGGATCACATGACCACATTGAAAGATATGGGAGAGAAGGGATCTGCACTTAGTAACTTTGTGTTTCACCTGGGTACTCTGAGGCCAGTTGTATGGACAGCTGTCCTCTAGTTGGTAAATTTATTTTCATGGAGGTATGGGTTAGCAGTTCTGAAACTATGTCTACCAGTGTTGAACAAATAAGTAGATATTTTGCAGGTAATGATCATTTGCAGATTTCTCACTGCAGAAAGAAGTTAAAGTAAGGGAAAGGTGTGAGTGAATCCTTGATAGTGGAACTGGTGTGTGTGTTAGATGATAGATAGATATAGATAGATAGATAGATAGATAGATAGATAGATAGATAGATAGATAGATGGATGCCCAGGTACAGGAATAAATAGAGTTGTGTGTACCCAGGTTAGACACACACTTGTCTCCTAACTGGCCACTGAGAGGGTCAAGCAACAGCAATGATCCAGATCATGGGTTCTAAATATTGCTTTCCAATAAAAGGAACCAGGCTCCTTGGATTACTGTTGATTCCAAGGCTGGGCTGGAAAATATAGATGAGCCTGGAGCTTTTTGTGGAGCCAGAAAGTAAGGACAGGCTAAGAAAACAAGGATGAGCTAGTCATAGGTACACAGGATCTAACCTGAGAATGCTCCCAATGGCCAAAATGATCTATTAATGATACAAAAGGCAAGTAAATCATGGCTGATAAGTGTAAGACTAGTTAGTATTAATGAATAACATGTCAGAAAAACAGAAAACAGTAAGCTTTCAAGTGAAATTTATACTAACAGGCGGGAAAAGGAAGCAAGACTCACATCATACAATTAAGTAGTATAATTGCCAATTATAAAAATAGTTATGGGGATGTAAAGTACAGCATAGGGAAGATAGTAATATTGTAATAGCTATGTGTGGTGTCAGATGGGTACTAGACTTATCAGATGATCATTTTTTTTTTTTTTTTTTGCAGATTATTGCCTCATTTTAATAAGGAATTAAAAGTAAACATGGCCAGCCCGCCAGCACTCTCTAAGAGGCTGAGCCAGCTTGGCATTTAAACATCTATGAAACTAGCTGGAGTTTATGTTTCTCTCATATCATTTTCTGAATTTTGGTCAAAAATCTTTATTCAGATAACTAACGTGTCCATTCCACTTGCTGATAATCAAAACTTGCAATAAGAAACACCATTTCCGACCTAACTGGTTTGGCTCAGCGGATAGAGCGTCGGCCTGCGGACTCAAGGGTCCCAGGTTCGATTCCAGTCAAGGGCATGTACCTTGGTTGCGGGCACATCTTCATTGGGGAGTGTGCAGGAGGCAGCTGATCGATGGTTCTCTTTCATTGATGTTTCTGGCTCTCTATTCCTCTCCCTTCCTCTCTGTAAAAAATCAATAAAATATATTAAAAAAAGAAAAAAAGAAACACCATTTCCATCTTGATCGAGCCCCAGCAATGCATAGCTACACTGACTAGACTGTGGCGCCAGGTGATCACTTCTTAAGGTGTCTAAATGTCTAGTCACTATGTTATACACCTTGAAACTAAAAATATTATATGTCAACTGTAATTGAAAAATGAAGTAAAAAATTTTTAAAAAGACTCCTAGCATACAATAATTTTTAAAAAGCCAGCCATCTCCTTTAGGACATGTAGATTGTTTACACTTCTTTGTTATTTAAAATCATATGGAGGGTAGGTGGGAAGAGATCAACCAATGAACTTGTATGCATATGCATAACCAAAGGACACAGACATTAAAGGGGTGAAGGCCTGGGCTGGGGGGGCGGGGAGCAGGTTGGGAGAGGTCAATGGGGGAAAAGGGAGACATACGTAATACCTTCAACACTAAAGACTTAAATAAAATAATACCATTGAGAACATCTTGTGCACATCTCTGGTAATTCCTTGAAATACTTAAACCATGGTCGCCTTCCTTTTAGAAGGTTATGAAAGAGGATCCCTTTCAAAAAAGAACCAAAACTTCTACTTTCTTATAGATAGCAGATTAAGTCAATAGTTCCAAGTCTTTTGCAGCACGAGAAAGTCTAATTTTAATTGTGCTCATGTTTCTAATAACTTACCTGGTTGCTGTCTGTGAAGCCTGGGGTCTGAGGTGGTATGACTAGTAACTAGGGCTTATGATTGTTTAAGAAATGAAATGTAGTTAACCAGAGCCATTGTGGAAGACACAGAACGAGAACTGAAATCAACATGAAGCCACTTCAACATTTGTAACTCATGATTATAACTCAGAGGGGACGGAGTGGGTTTCACAATGGTTCTATGCTGCCAGTGCAACACAGAATTTAGCAATAGGTGGGTGTACCAAAACCTTGTTGAAATGACGGCTGAGAAGACTGAAACAAAAAGTAAGGGTGGGACCAAAGGTCTTCAGAGAAGTGCTTAAATTCAGACATAGATGGTATTAATATTTGTTATGATGGTTACATGGTAGCTTTAATCATCAGTTAATCTGGCCATTGCCTGTTAGTAATTAAAAAAAAAAAAAAGGAGAAAAGTTTAGGACCGAGATAGAAACGTTAGGAAAGATCACAGTCACCATGATTACAGCTAAGATAAAAAGCCTGGAAAAGGAGCCAATGTTATCTTGCCTTTTAGTTTCTCCAGGTAGAGCCAGGTAAAAGTGCCCCATTCCTTTTCTTTTTTCCTTGTAACATTTACCTTTCCTTTCTTTAAAAAAAAAAATTTTTTTTTTATTGACTTCAGAGAGAGAGGAAGGGAGAGGGAGAGAGAAACACCAATTAGCTGCCTCCTACACACCCCCCACGGGGGATTGAGCCTGTAACCCAACCCGGCATGTGCTCTGACCAGGAATCGAATCGGTGCCCTTTCGGTGCATGGGTCGATGTTCAACTACTGAGCCACAGTAGCCAGGCAACTTTTACCTTTTCAAATCAATTTTATCAAGGTTAGTTTATATAAAATAAATATACCAAGATGTACAGTATGATGAGTTTTGACAAATGTATACACCCATGAAACCACCATCCCAATCAAGATAGAAAACATTTTCTTCATTCTGAAAGTTCCCTCGTGTCTCGTTATAGTTAACCCCATCCCTAAATCCAGGTAACCACTGATCTTTGTGTCTCTACAGATTCGTTTTTCTTATTTTATATAGATGGAATCACATAGGGTGTACTGTTTTGCACTTGAATTTTTTCTTAGCATAATATTTTGCAATTCATCCATGCTTTGTGTACCACTAGTTCATTCATTTTTATTGCTGATACCAGCTTATTCAGTGTATGAATCTTCCACAGTCTGTTTACCCATTCACTTGTTGAAGGACATTTGGATTGTTTCCTGTATTTTGTTTGTTACCAGTGAAGTTGCTGTGAATATTCAGAACCAAATCATTATGTGGATATATGCTTTCATTTCTCTTGGATAAATACCAAGCATAGAATGGCTGGGTCATATGGTAGGTGGTATATGTTTAACTTTAGAAAGTATCAAACACTTTTCTGGAGTGATTGTACTATTGCACATTCCCATCAATATTAGCTCCACATCCTTGTCAACACTTGGTATTATCATTCTTTTCAATTTCAAAAATTATGATATCTCATTGTGAGTGCCTTGTCCTGATGACTGATGAGATTGAAGACCTTTTTATGTGCCTAATAACTGTTCCCATACCTTTTTCAGGTGTTCAGACTTTGTCCTGTTTTTAAAAAATGGCTTATTGGGAGGAGAGAACCAAGATGGCAGCATAGGTAAATGCCAGTACTCGCCGCCTCCCATAACCACTTCAGAATTAAAACTAAAATACAGAACAACCATTATTTGGAACTGCCTGAAAGCTGGCTGAATGGAAGTCCTACAACTAGAGAAATAAAGAAGAAAGCACATTGAGACTAGTGGGAGGGGAGGAGGCGCAGAACAAGCTGGGCTGGTACCCACGTGGGCCGTTTTTTTAATCCAGAGGGAGATCGTCCCTGCAGAGGCCACCGTGAGGAGCAGGGGGTCCCAGCCTCACACCAGACCCCCCCGCCCAGGGTCCCAGAGCTGGGAAGAGAAGTCCTCGTAACTGTGGGCTGTAAGAACCAGTGGGGAACATGGAACCGTGGAACAGACTGACAAATCTCAGAGGGAAGGGGGGAGTTGGGGTGGGAAGAGATTAACCAAAGATCTTATATGCATTACATATGGACACACATAACAGGGTGGTGAAGGCCTGGGGCGGGAACTGGGTGGAGGGGGACAATGGGGGGAAAAAAGAGAGATATCTGTAATACTCTCAACAATATTTTTTAAATATAAAAATAAAAAAATAAAAATGGCTTATTGGTTTTCTTAATTGAATTCTAAGTGTCTTTTTAATATATTCTGGATACAAATACTTCGATGTATTGTAAATATTTTTTCCCATTAAGCTTGTCTTTTTACTTTTTAGTATCTTTCAAAAAGCAAGCTCTAAATTTAATGAAAATCTAATCTATCAATATTCTTTCATCATTGATGTTTCTATCTCTCCCTCTCCTTTCCTTTCTGAAATCAATAAAAATATATTTTTCAAAAATATCTTTGCATATCCCAACATCATAAAGATGTTTTTCTCCTATGTTTTCTTCTAGAAGATTTATGGTTTTAACTTCTACAGTTAGGCCTATGATCAAATTTAATTTTTTGGATGGTGTCAGATAAGAATCAATGTTCACCCCCCACCCCCAAATATGATAGCTAGTTGATGAAAAAACTTTTTTTAAAACCCCTTAAAGTACCTTGGCGTATTAGTTGAAAATACCTTGGCTGTATATAGGGAGATATATTTTGGTACTCCCTATTCCATTCAGTTAATCTCTGTCTCTCATTTCACCAATATTACAATTTATTCATTACTATAGCTTTATAACAAGTCCTGAAATTAGGTAAAGTAAGTTCAACCATTCTTTTAAAAATTGCCCTGACCTCTTGAATTTCCATATCCATATCCATATAGAACAGCTTTTAATTTTTCTATAAAGGAAAAAGCCCGCTGGAATTTGGTAAGCATTGGATTGAATGTATATATCAATTTGAAGAAACCAACATCTTAGCAATATTGAATCTTCCAGTGACACATATAGTTCTCCATTTGTTTTAGTTGTCTTTAATTTTTTTTTCAGCAATGCACTGTAGTTTTCAGTGTACATGTTTTTTTTTTTCAGTTTGTAATTTATCTCTAGGCATTTCACACATTTCTAGATATTGTGAATGGAATGGTGCTCTTAAATTTCATTTTCAAATTTTTGTTTCTAGAATATAGAAATACAGTTGATTTTTGTTTTGTGACCTCACATCCTGGTACCATATTAAATTGGCTTATTAGTTCTAGTGGAATTTTTATTGATGTCTTGATATGTTCTACCTCTATGATCATGTCATGTGTGAATAAAGATTGTTTTACTTCTCTTTCATCTGTATGCCTTTTATTTCTTTTTCCTGTTGTATTGCAGTAGCTAAGACCTCTAATACAATATTGAATAAAGTAGACATCCTTGTCTTATCTCAACCTTAGGGGAAAAACTTCATTTTGTTACCTTTAAGCATGATGTTAGCTTAAATCTTTTGTAAATGGCCTTTTTCAGGTTAAGGAAGTTCCCTTCTATTCCTAGTTTGCTGAGAATTCTTTTTAAATCAACATTGAGAGTTGAATTTCACCCAATATTACTGCTTCTATTGAGATGATTGTTTTTATTTTTTCTTTATGTCTTTTCTTTCTCAGATTTTTCAAATGTTAAACCAGTGTTAAACTTCACTTGGTTTTGATATATTACTTGATTTTATATACTGTTGTATTTAAAATGCTAATATTTGGTTAAGGGGCATTGGTCTGTAATTTTTTTTTAAATTTTGTTTTATTGCTTAAAGTATTACAAAGAGTATTATATATGTCTCCTTTTTTTTTTCTCTCTCCTTGACCTTCCCCTGGCCTCCCATACCCCCGTGTCTTGTGTCCATTGGTTATGCTTATATGCATGCATACAAGTCCTTCGATTGATCTCTTACACCCCGCCCCCCCCCAACCCTCCCCGGCCTTCCTGCTGTAGTTTGACAATCTGTTCGATGTTACTCTGCCTCTGTATCTATTTTTGTTCATCAGTTTATAATGGTCTTAATTATCCATAAATGAGTGAGATCATGTGGTATTTTTCTTTCATTGACTGGCTTATTTCACTTAGCATAATGCTCTCCAGTTCCAACCATGCTGTTGCAAATGGTAAGAATTCCTTCTTTTTTACAGCAGCATAGTATTCCATCGTGTAGATGTACCACAGTTTTCTAATCCATTCATCTGCTGATGGGCACTTAGGCTGTTTCCAGATCTTAGCTATGGTGAATTGTGCTGCTATGAACATAGGGGTGCATGGTCTGTAATTTTAAACATTTTATCTTAGAGGAAGGGACTGAGGGAAAGAGATAGTGGAAATTCTTTTTAAAAAATATATATTTCTATTGATTTCAGAGAGGAAGGGAGAGGGAGAGATAAAAACATCAATGATGAGAGAGAATCATTGATTGGCTGCCTCCTGCATGCTCCACACTGGGGATCTTGCCCGCAACCCTGGCATGTGCCCTGACTGGGAATCTAACCATGCCCTCCTAGTTCATAGGTCAATGCTCAACCACGTAGCCATGCCAGCCGGGCTGATGGTGGATACTCTTAAAAACATTCTCAGTTTTTTATCCTGTTACACATAATTCATTTATCTACATCTATACCTGCCTTTACATAATGACCTCTTGTCTTGTTAAGAACACACATGCACACACACACACACACACATACACAAATATGCATACACACAAATACATAAACACAACTACACACGCATGCACACTGATACACATACAAACACGTACACAAATACCCATAACAGCACACGCCCCCCCGCCATCTTTGAATCCACTCTAGTCTATCTTTGTAAAAACTTGACCCCTTTTCCCTATCTTCAAATTCCTCCCTTTCCTGTATCTCTCCCTGCCCCTTTCTCTCTTTATTAGCTTCTTTCTCTCAGTCTGTATACTTCCCCATTTCATCATCCACAAGAAACTTTCCCGTCTCTGCCTCTGATTCAAGCTACCATAAACTGCACCCCATCAAACCTGTTCCTACCCCACACTCAAACTGTAAAGCCCCTAGTTGCCACAAGATTGGACATTTTTCAATTCTTATTACATTTTATTATTTCTTCCTTAAAACTCCCTTCTTCCTGCCCTAGCTGGTTTGGATCAATGCATAGAGTGTCGACCTGCAGACCGAAGAGTCATGGGTTCAATTGCGGTCAGGGGCACATGCCTGGGTTGCAGGCTCAATCTCTGGGGGCGGGGGGGGGAGGGGGGGGAGCGCAGGAGGCAGCCAATCAATGATTCTCTCTCATCATTGATGTTTCTATCTCTCCCTCTACCTTCCTCTTTTAATCAATAACAACAACAACAAAAAAACTCCCTTCTTTCTTAATTTCTATTTCACCCATAAATAAGAATATGTAACAGTAACTATATGTGGCCACCCCAATCCTAGACATGAGGGAAGAGCAAAAGACCTTTAAAAATTTGAGTTAGTGCTCTCAGAGTTTCAAGATGTTGTAGCCATTAAAAAAGTGTGCTGTTGAAATTGAGTAATCAGAAAACAAATGATAATCTGATAGAGAGGCCACTGCCAGAAAAACAAACCAGAAACAAAAATAGAACAGTGCACTGTGGGTGGGGACTGTTGGTTTTCATTATAAGATCATCTGTTCTATTTGCTTAACAAAAATTCCTCTTAAAGTGAGAGCAAAAAAGTTGAAGGGGAAGATGCAATGTAGGAAGAGAAGAACATTTTCCAGAACAGAAGTCAGAAGTCTTCTGAGGAAGCAGGTTTGCTGAGTCCTGGCAGGACAAATAAAAATGGGCTCACATCTAGATATATTCTTGTGAAATAGAAAAACACAGGAATAGATTTCAAAAGTTTTGTGAAGAAGAAAAACAGGTTAGTTACAAAATGGCATCAGACTTTAAGCTGTAAATTAGAAGATGATGGAGCAATGCCTTCAAAGTTCTGAGGAAATTATTTTGAACCTAGACTTTTATAAACAGCCAAACGATTAAGCATAAATGCAAAGTAAATCAGAAAGTTTGTCTCCCAGCATTCTTTCTGAGAAAAACAAGTCAGGAAAATAAGTAAAAGGGGGACTGGGGATCTGAGGAGTGGACCTAAACAGGGATGGAAAGAAAGGAAATTCCAGGACCAGAGCTATGCAAACTGACTGAATTGAAAACAATACTGTATCAGAGAGTTCTGAGGAAAATGTCTTAAGAAATTGGATTCATGCAAATCCTATATAATAAAAGGGTAATATACAAATTGACCCTAATGGCGGAACGAGCGGGCCTAAGCTGTCAGTCGGACATCCCCCGAGGGGTCCCAGACTGCGAGAGGGCGCAGGCTGGGCTGAGGGGACACTCCCCCCCCCCCAAGTGCATGAATTTTCGTGCACCGGGCCTCTAGTCAATAAGAAAGTTTATCCCAGTGATAAGACAGAGCATGTATTTCATTTGTCAATACCAGCAGTTTAAAAACTCCAGGGAAAACAAAAAGCTGGACAAGAATTCCATAGTTTAAATAAAAAGTAAGCTAACACGATAGGAGGTTTGAGCATTTGATGGAAAAGATATTTGTCTCTGACGCATACAATATTCTTTGAGTTGCACCCGTTTGGCATTACATTTCACTCTGGGTTAGGCACACTCCTTGCTTCTGAAGTGAATTATGCCATAAATGCTATTTCAATTTCCAACTTTTAGGTAAAACCTAAAAAGTTTATTAAATATATAAATGCAAAAGTAATCTGACAAGGGCTGTCAGAAATCTGGAGAAAGAAAAGGGAAAATATGGGCTCTTATTTCTTCATTTTCATAGTAAATATTCTTGAGAAACAGTAAATTCATGGATCAAGAAAATAGAGGTTTCAATATATTATTTACAATAAAGGTAAATATAAAAGAACTCAAAATGATACAATTGACTAGATTGGGAGGGTGGGAGGGGGAGTGGAGTTCCTTTGGGTAGATGGATTCCTTGTCTTGTAGGATAGGATGCTGCAGGATATGGTAGGTGGAGTCACTTTGTTTTTCTTACCAATTTGATTATCTTACATTGTTTTGACCAAAATTTAAAAAGTACAGAAGGGTCTACAATGGCGTTTCCCTCTGTTAACATAAAAACATTCAAACCTGTAAAGAATTTTTGTGAGTTAATTTGAGTCAAACTGTCGACAACTGCTTGGGAGGAAGCAGTATCTAAACGGATTGGGATAATGCTCCAGAGAATGGCATTTTTTAAATCTATTTTTATACAATGTAATCAAAGGAGGGGACATAGGTGGGTTACATGAAATCCATTGGTGATAGATTAGAGAGGCGGGAGAAAGCAAAGCAGGGAAACCCCTGGGATTGGATAAAAAGTAAAATCATAAGACACATACTTAAGTGGGTGCAGGATAGTTAACAGTCAACAATTAACATGATAGTAATAACAATGAAGGAATGTGTGGTATCTGTCCTGGCGCCCAGGGCTTTTGGTTGTGCCCTGAGGGGTCCGGAAAAAAGGGAAGTTACAAGTTACCCAGACATTTCAAGGATATGTTATCATAGATGCAAAAAGACAGACAGGCTCAGTTAAGGTAAAGGTTGACCTTGTCAGTGAAGATACCAGCCTAGTATGTAACTACCCACCATAACTGCTTTAAGTTAAAGTTTAATTTCAGACCATCCTTTGTGGTTACTTTAGGTCTCTGAGTTTGCAAGACCGCCATGCAGGCCTCCCCTGAGCTTGTCAGGTTAGCACGAGGCCGCTTTCGTCCACCTCTTACCTGTTCCTAGCCGTCCAGAACTCCATTTTGGAGGGCAGCTGTCATTATTTCCTGCCATTCATATGCATGTGTGTATATGTATACACACACACAAATAGTAGTAGCACTATTATACTATTCTATCCTGCTGAAAAACAAAATTTGAGTGAATTTTAAAGATGGCTTTAGTCAATGATTCATGAATCGGGCGGCATTCCATCTATCAGAAAGGAACTCCAAGGAGCTGTACAAAATGAAAGACGTACAGGCAGAAGAGAGTGGGTTGAGGAAGTTAAACTAGCAAAAAGCAGATTGTCCCAAGGTCCCAGGGGTCTTTCTAGCAGATTACCTCAATAGTGCTAACCAGGTCATTTCTGATGACTGGTTTAAGATTCCATTTCCGGGAGAGGCTGAAACTAATTAAATTAGGTATTAAATCTCATTTTGGTGACCCAGAGCTTAGCATAAGTGATTGCATTTTGTGCTTGTTCTTTTTTTTTTTTAATATATTTTATTGTTTTTTTTACAGAGAGGGAGAGAGATAGAGAGCTAGAAACATCGATGAGAGAGAAACATCGATCAGCTGCCTCCTGCACATCTCCCACCGGGGACGTGCCCGCAACCCAGGCACATGCCCCTAGCCGGAATCGAACCCGGGACCCTTCAGTCCGCAGGACGACGCTCTATCCACTGAGCCAAACCGGCTTCGGCATGTGCTTGTTCTTTTTTAACAGTACTTTTCTCATATCACAATATATCTAGACATTTGCTCCCTGTCAGTGTCTAGATCTCCTTTTGGGTAAAGCTTCGGGAACACAGATAGCATCAGGCATGTACGGACAGACATCACTCAACCAGGCCTGCCCATGGACAGTTAGAAATTTTTAAATAAATGCTGTTATAGTACTAGAAATCATTCCATATGAGTGGCAGTATATCATAGGATAATTGCCTAGCAATGGAATTTGTTGGGTCAAAGGGACGAGCATTTTCTAATTCAAAATATACTTGTAAGTTTATGAGAGACCATCTCCCCACCTCACAACTGAGGGTCGCTTCCTGAGAAAGCCTGCTAGGTCTGACCCCACTACGCACTCTGCTAACCTTCCAGAAGGAGCTCAACACTCTACGTCTGCCCCTGCACCACCCAATTCCCCCCCTTCCAACCCCAGCCCTTTCTGCTGACCTCTCTGAACCATAATCGCTTGTCAATAAAACCCCCACCTCCTAAATGTTTGATAAATGGCACTGTTTCCCCAGAGAGTTCTAAACCATCAAGTAGGGCTCAGGCTTTCTCCTTGGGAGGAGCCGAAGAGCCTGTGCAGGAAGCAGATGCCGGTGGGGAGCTGTGCCTGTCTTGTTTCTCATTTCAGACTAATCAGTTATTTATTCTCCGTGGGGACAGTGAATGGAAAGGGGCAGAGACCAGGGATGTTGGCCAGCAGATTTCCTGCCACAGGACTGAATGCAGCAACATCCTCCTCCTACCAGCGCCTGCAGAAACCTTTCCTGAGGACCCTGCTTTCCCTGCAGCCCAGCACATGGTAGCTGTCTCATCTTCCTGTCCCATCTACCTTGGGCCTGGAGGTGGGGTAGGGGCTTGTTTTCTATTCATTGCTACCTTCAAGCCTTAGTCCCCCCCCCCCTCCCCCCCCCGCCATCTCTGAAGCACATACCAAGGGGCATCACTTTCTCTCCAGGCACTTGGTCACTGCCCATCACTCCTGGCAGTTCTCTATGCTGCTTTGTCATCACTCTTGATCCAGCTTTGATCTCACTTCAGCCCCCTTTCTTTCCCCAGATCCTGTAGTTACGACATGAGCTCCCTCCAAACCCAGTTCTTAAGCCTTTCAGTGAGCACAGACCTGTTTACCTTCCGGTTATCCGATTCCAAGGTTCAGCCCTCATCCCCACCATTGCCCTCAGCCACCTCACCCCATCAGACAGACTTGGCTTTGGCCTTTACCTGCTCCAACTTCTGCTTACCCCCTCCTCCCTTGCTGCATCCAAGCGGGGAAGGGGTGATGAGGGGCCTCGCCTGTCCTCTGTGCTCCCTTCTGGGCCAGTATGCCTCTCTCCAGGGTGACACCCAAATACTGGCAAAGTTGCTGAACAAGCCTGTCTCAAAATGACCCCCTTGGATTCCACTTTTCCTCCAACTGTTTCATTTCTTTCTTGAAATCACAATCCATTACTCACTGTATTTCTCTCCTCTGAAAAACTCATCAAGAACACATCCATACTATCTCACAGGTTATTAGTCTCACTCCTACTAACTTGTAATTCTCTATACACTAAAATAGTTAATATTGTCTTTTTATCCAAAAATTTCCAGGCTTTAAAATTTTTCCCCATGTAGATTTTTAGAAGGTTATCATTTTTAAAAAAAGGATCTTAATTTGAGATTAGACTTTTTTCCATTCTGAGAATTAAAAAGGATCTTCTCTTAAATTTATGGTTTCATTTTCTAACACTTAAAACTTCGACCACTTGGGACTTAGTATAAAAAATGAGTACAATCTAACTTTGCTTTTTTCAAGCTGATAAACCCGATTTTGCCAGCATTATTTGTTGAAAAGTTTCCTTTCCCTGACATGCCCCTGGATGTCGCGCGCATTCTCATGTATTTGGTTCATTTATGGATTTTATTTGGTTCCAGAGATCCATTTATATGCCAGCAGTATGGTGTTTTAATTACACCGTGTTATAGGTTTTAAAACAGTATTCGACTATTCTTGCCTATTTGCTTTTCTGTTTTAACTTTAGGATCACCAGGTCTGTGTTTTAAAATAAGGGACATCTGACATCTTAAAATACTGCACAAATATAGGAATAAATCATTTAATAATGCTTTTCAGCCTGACTGGTGTGGCTCAGTGGTTGAACTTTGACCTATGACCCAGGAGATTGTGGTTCAATTCCTGGTCAGGGCACATGCTCGGGTTGCCAGCTCGATCCCCAGTGTGTCTATGTGTGTGTGTGTGGGGCGAGGGGGGGGGGGGACCGGGGGGGGGGGAAGAGTGCAGGAGGCAGCCCATGAATGATTCCATCTCATCACTGACATTTCTCTCTCTCTCTCCCTTCTTCTCTGAAATCAATAAAAACATATTGAAAAAATAAAATTCATATAGCATAGATATTTTCTTGTTACTAGGTATTATCATTTTTTGCTTTTATTGAAAAAATGGTCTTCCATTATATTTTGACTTTTCTGTTAATTTTGTGTTTAATTAAAAACTTAGTGAATTTCCCTTTTTTTTTTTTTTTTTAGTCATAGCTTTTCAGTTACTTCTTAGATTTTTCAGGGAATCATATCTGTAAATAATTTCACTTTCTCATTTCCAATTTTATAGCCTTTTTCTCATTTAAGTGCCTTTTCTTTTTCAATCATTTTCTCTACACTGTTTTACTACATTAACATTTAATTATAGTAAAACTTTAAATGATACTGATAGTTGAATGGATAAAAACAAGCACAATGAGAGGCACAGTATGTTGCTCACTGTGCAGCCAGACCAGTCTGCTGATGTTTTGCTGAGTGGCTTGTGAAAGCGGACAGGAAAGAATCATTACCTGAGAGGGTGATAGGCATTTGCCCTGCTTCTGGTTCTGTCTATTGTATTAGTAATGAATTTTAAGTTGCTAAAGATTTATGAGGAATGTCATCTGCATACCACGAAGTTTTATTAATGTAATTTTAAGGCCAATTAAACTAATTTTATTCAGAGTAAGTCTACATTAAGTTACAATATTAATCTCTAGAGACAGTGAACTTAAAATATAAGAAGTAGAAATCTATTTGGTGTTTTATAGACCATATATCATAGAACTCAAATGAAAATTTACAAATATAGAAATGATGATACTTAGAGGATTTTCATATGGAAACCCATAAGATGTCATATTTTAAACACGCATGTTTCAAAAATGCAGAATCTTTGAATAATTTAGCACAAAATCAAATTATATAAACTTGTTATAGTCCAGAAAATATTGCTTTGTTAAACACTTATACCATGATCAAAATTCCTTTGGTAGTTTTTAATAAAAATGAAACATGCCATTATGTAAAATATAAAGTAGTTTTAAATGTTATCTAAAAGTATCTTTGTTATAGTTACCATACTAACATAATCTGCTATTCAACTTCACTATACATACACAACATGAAACCAGGTGCCAATGAAATCCTTTTAATCTTTTGACAAAATAACCTCTGCTTCACAATAAAGACTTTAAGTCTCCTATAAAACATTTTACAGTGGTTATGGCACAGAGAATGACGACTGTCCCTGTGCGTGACTGTAAGAACAAAACCAAACTTTATTATATCATTCATACAAATACTGCAATTAAAAAAAATCAAACAGCAGTTACCCCAATGCAAAATACAGGGACTGCTAGACTCAATCTTAGAATGGTAAACACAAACACACTCTCCCCCCAAAACCTTAAACAGAAAATTCACAAATAATTCAGTGGAAATAAAGACGCTGATGGGTTCATTGCTCCAAACACATCAGACCCGATGTCCTCTTGGCACATCAGAGATCTCACCGAGAAACCTCATTATAGAAAAATCAGTCATTAAAGTTTAAAACTTTTTAAAAATAAATGAAAAACAGATGCCAGTATTTAGATTGCATAATTAATAAGCCAGTTTTTAAAACTGACTTTCTTCTTAATGTTCACCAATTAAGGGTTCTTGTTTTAATCTAAGTGTTCATCAACTAAAATAGCTTATCTTCAGGAATACCTAAGTAATCTCTGTAGCTAAAGAATGCAGCATAGAGGGTCTTTTTATTGTGCATTCATGATCACACACAAAAACAAACCAAACTTTCAGTTTTTTTGCCACAAGAACACCACCTTACAAAGGAACCTCATTTAACCAGTATCTTCTTGTCCAATCCCAATGTCATTCTGCACAGAGCAATGGAAACAACTTAAATGCCTAAAAGAACAAGAGGAAGAACTGGAGGGTGAAAAGATATATATGCCATTTGCAAATCCTTAAGCCTTGTGAAGGGTTATTCAAGAATCATCTCCTTTCCTTCGAATCCAAAGTATCTGTGCTGGCTCAATCCCAGAAAGCCCTGGAAACAGCACAGAGGTGTTTCACTGCTCTGGAGATACATTCCAGTGTCTCACTGAGAGAAAACAGCTGGCCGATGCATCAGGCCACGTAATGGTACTGATTTGGATTGTCTTTATCTCTCTCCATATAGTCTCTGTCTATAAGAGATTCAATTCTCTTTTTCAAATCTCCAGGCTAAAAAAGAAAAAACACACACACCCAATTACAGTGGAATTAAATTTGCAAACATAGGGGAATATAACATCATGCATGAAATATGTGATTTATAATTATGCTCATTTTACACATAATTATATAAATATACATATTTATTTGTAATTATAAAATAATACTAAAACTTCCTACTTCAAAGACAATGTTAACATTATTTCTCGATCAAAGTGCTCCATGTGAATTTTTAGGCCTTCCTGTGGGAAATATGAAACTTGTGAAATGTAAATACATTATTTATGATCACTAATGAATATATGTACATGGCAGATCCTATTAGGCAATACATTTCTGTTTGTTTGAAAGGGAAATCTGATAATGTCTCAAGGCACTTTCATCTGTTAAGGATATTTCTCCCTAAGAACTAATATTTACTATATATGCTATATTTATACAGTACAATCACAAATTCTGAGTGTTCCTTTGCTAAAAGTAGATGACTGAATTGATATATGTCCACACCATGACATGTCAGCCCAGGAAGAGCGCCCTCTGGCTCTGCTGTTAGGAAGCACGATTATGCTGACAATTATGAGCAAGTTTTTTTACCTGTATGTTCTTTCTTCCAAACATCGTAACTTTCTATTCAGTGATACGTCATACATTTTACAATATGTGGCTGAAACCCAATTACCTATCAAAATAGAACTAGGCGCTATGGGTGTATGCACACCTTACTTGCTATTTAGTCTTTTAATTGCTGGGCCTCTCATCTGCAGAGGGGAAAATCAACACTCTCCCTGGCTCATGGTCGGGAGGAATGGTGTATGAGGCAGTGTTCCATGACTGAGCAGAGCACGGTGGAGCACACATTGCCTCTGCAGAGTACAGAAACCCAATATTTGCCGAGGCAGGAAGGCATTCTCACCTGCCATTTCAGTGTCGAGACTCATTGGTCCACCTCGACTCCCTTGGTGAGAAGGGAGGGTCAGCTGGTCTTTTATCAAACTGGACAACACAAACTCAGGGTACTTCCACCTCAAAAGCACATGTGGCAGGCTTAGTCACTGAAAGGCCAGGTGTCATGAGAGTCCCATACTTTCTAGATGGATTTATACATGCTTTAAAGCTCTTCATAATGCTTCTCTCACTTATCCTATCCTGTACTCCATATACAGCCAGGACAGGTCTCAGTTCTGGAAATATGTTCGGACTGAAAGGTTTTAGGGTAGACTTTTTACTCAATAGCAACGAAGACATATTACTGAGGTAAAGAATGCTTTGTAGTTTGCAAAATGCTTATTAGTTAGCATGATCTCCTTAAAATCCTGTGATATAACCTGAATTGTTAAAACTACTGATAATGAATGCCCATTTCCATGTAGTACCTTCTCCCTTCTAGAGTGGGAATTTTAAGTATATCACTCCCATAATGGTGATGAACAACATTTGAGATAAAGTTCCTATTATCATCATTTGCCAGGTTTTCTAGACTTAGTATATACATAAAGGTAGATTTTTGAAGCAAATTATCACTTATAATATAGAACAAATGATATGATTCTGAAGGTAATGAGAATCGAACATTATTCGCCAATGGTTTGGCACAATGCTGCAGTTTTAATTAAGCCGATATGCATTTACCTTTACTGGAAATTTCAGCTGGTTATACAATTCAGACACTAGGAGATTATGACCCAGAGTCTTTCTCATCTTCATTATTCTGACGATGGCAGCATCAATCTGATACTGTCTATCCTGAAACACTCGCTCAGTGGTGCTGACTTGTTCTTCAACCTGCACAAAAAAGACAAATAGTGAAGTGTAAAGATATATTTTAATATTAATTATGTCATACTGTTGACATTGACTAGAAACTTTGGATGCCAAGAAAGGCCAAACTATAAATGAATCTTGTTCTGCTATGCATTGTGTTCTAATAAAACCTAGCTTCCAAGGAGTGCAACGTCAGTACCAAACATTGAAAAATAATTTTAAAAGTTATAGAAAGCTGTAAAAACCCTATATAATCCTGGATTAAATCCAGGAGCACAGTAATGAAAACAAAACATAGCATACTAGCCATCAGAATTTATTCCAGAAATGTAAACTTTTCTCAGCATTGGGAATCTACTAATGTGACAGAAATCATCACAGTAATTTCAAGGTTAGATTATAATCACCTTGATAAGGCATGACAAAACTGAAAATCTATTCTTGATTTAAAACAAACTTGAATATATAAGGAGTAATTAGAAAAAATAAAAGAACTTGAACAGAGTAAGAGCTGTTACCAGAAGCAAACAGCAAATGCTGATAACAACAACTTGATGGTTAAAAAAACCCACAAAAAAACCCAACCACAGTGGCTTAGTGGTTGAGCATTGACCTGTGAACAGGGAGGTCATGGTTTGATTCCAGGTCAGGGCACACGCCCGGGTTGTGGGCTTGATCCCCTGTAGGGGGCATGCAGGAGGTAGCCGATCAATGATTCTTCTCATTGATGCTTCTCTCTCTTTCTTCCTCTCCCTTCCTCTCTGAAATTTAAAAAAAAAAAAAAAATTTATTTATTTATTTATTTATTTTAAAACAACCTAATAGGAGCCCGCAGATCAAAGAAGGGTGGGGGATAGGCAGGTCTGTGTATGTCAAACATCTTAAAAACAAACAAACAGCCCTAACTGGTTTTTCTCAGTGGATAGAGCAGGGGTCCTCAAACTTTTTAAACAGGGGGCCAGTTCACTGTCCCTCAGACTGTTGGAGGGCCCGGACTATAGTTTTAAAAAAAACTATGTACAAATTCCTATGCACACTGCACATATCTTATTTTGAAGTAAAAAAACAAAATGGGAACAAATACAATATTTGTATTTGCATGTGGACCGCGGGCCGTAGTTTGAGGACCCCTGGGATAGAGCGTCAGCCTGCGGACTGAAGGGTCCGGGTTCGATTCCGGTCAAGGGCATGTACCTTGGTTGTGGGCACATCCCCAGTGGGGAGTGTGCAGGAGGCAGCTGATCGATGTTTCTCTCTCATCGATGTTTCTAACTCTCTATCCCTCTCCCCTCTTCTCTGTAAAAAATCAATAAAATATATTTAAAAAAAAAAACCAAAAAAACCCAAACAAACAAAAAAACCCTTAAAAATGAATGTCTGTTTTCCCCATATATTACCAGCCCTGGATATGACAAACTTTTAAACATTTCCCAAAGTGACAGATTAAAAATGGAATGTTACTTTAATTTGAATTTCATAAAAATTATTGGTGAGAGTGAACATCTTTTATATATTTATTGTTTTTGTTTTTATTTCTTTTGTGTAGTCTGAACATATTTTCTGAAGGCTGCTTTGAACACCTCTATGTAAGTAAAGCAATCACTGTCTTCTGCTGGAGGTGGAGAAAGTATTTGTGATACCACTTTAGATCAATGAAAGCTGCCCTTGGGTTGTCTGAATTGACCTCACTCATTCAAAAGGCCTCTCTTCAAGTCATTAACATGTACAAGGGGGCCAGCTGGACACCCTGTTATATAAGTGGGGTGCCAGGGGTGGGCCTGCCCACCTGGCCTGTATGTTTGATAACAGCCCAGGGGTGCAAGGACTTCTGCATTAGGAAGGGCCTGAGGGCAGTGGGCCAGAACCTGCTCTGGACACGAACCTTGAGAATCTGATCAAAGCTACAGATGCTCCACCTGTACACAGATCACAGATACAATGTCAGTGGGTCCTTGACACCCACAACTCTTACCACTTCCACCCCAGGACCCTGGCTGAGGCCGAGGCTGAGAGAATGGCTGAAATGTGCTGTGCAAAAATAAAAAGACAAGTCACTGGGTTTTGGACATGACATGCTCTCTCCACTAACAGAATTTGATATAGGAAGCTCTGATTTATCACACCACTTTTGTGAATAACTTAAATGCATTTCTTTCTGATTTTCATTCTTGTGAATATAAAGTTAACAAAAGCTAAATTAAAATGAATACTCTTATAAACACTGTATTCAAATTAGATACTTTAGAAATATACTTCAGAACTCTTACAGTCAAGAAATTATAAAAACCAGTGATTCCTTGGTGAACACCCTCCCTATAAGTAAAAAGAGAAAGTTTATACATACGGTTTCCTTCATCTGAATTTGATTGATCTTTATTCGAAATAACTTGTGTTTGAAATCTCCGTTAAAAATGAATTTGTCTCCATCTTCTACCTCCTTTCCTTTGGGACTTTTAATCAGAACTCGTGCTTTGCCACAGGCCAGTGACTGTAATGTTCTCCGCAATTCACTGTCCTCTGGATGGGGAGAAAAATGCAGGCACAGATTAGCATTAAAATGAATAATGACACAACAAAAATGAAAGAAGCCACTCTCTCAAGTGTGACAAGCAGAGACACAGTCTTAAACGAGTAAGTGTTTAAAAACAAGGGCACTCAAAAACCACACATTCATAAAAGTGTTTTCATACCTATCCCAGTGGCCATTTTTATGTCTTCAAAGCTGAATCCGTCCCCTTCATTGAACATGAGAAGCACCAGAGTCTGGAAGAGGGATACCTGAAACTCTTTCTTTCCCTTAAAGAAAACAAACATATCATGCATGAAGCTATGTTTGCACAATCTTGAAAACTTTTAAGAAGCTTTCTTTTGCTCTCAAACTTTGGGGGAGAGGGTATAAGAAATTACTAATTAGCCACCAAATAAGAAGAAATTATGTTACTAATTATACAAGCATAAAATGACTTGGTATTGCACTTAAAAATTCTTCTCTTGAAATATTTTTTAAAGTAGTAAAAAAGTTCTTTAGTAAATGGTGTTGAACAAAGTGATTATCATTATTTGAAGTCAGATGTTGCTGACACAAATCTAACAGCACCCTTGGGTCCCATTTTAGCTTGCCAACGTCCTCTTAATGGTTAGGAATGCCACTGGAATGAGTGGACAGGGCATGAGAAGGCCCAGTGACAAAACCTGTATGGACAGGGGAGCTAGCAAAAGATCCAGCTAACATCATTGTTAAAGAATGAGTAATGAAATAAGCACATAAATGATCATAAACTGTTGGCCAGTTTCCCTTTATATGTGCTTGTGATGTACATGACTAATATAACCCAGTTTTGGACCTCACACATGATTTCACACCTCTATTTTCTTTTTAAATATATTTTTATTGATTTCAGAGAGGAAGGGAGAGGGAGAGAGAAACATCAATGATGAGAGAGCATCATTGATTGGTTGCCTCTTGCATGCCCCACACTGGAGATGGACCCCAAAGCTGGGCATGTGCCCTGACTGGGAATCGAACCATGACCTCGTTTCATAGGGCGACGCTCAACTACTGAGCTACGCTGGCTGGGCCCCACCTCTATTTAAAAAGTCCCCATTATAGAGGCTTTCCACACATAATTAGTTCTGTGTGGACAACAGAGCATGCTTTGAGTGCTTCATCCTCAAGCCTAGCCATGGAAGGGAAGAATCACAGTGAGATCATTCTGCAGAGGTTCAGTTCTGAAGCTGGCAGTGAGGGGATCATAGCTTAACTTTTATAATACCTTAAAGACTAGTAGGTGTGGTTTTTTTTTTTTAATATATTTTATTGATTTTTTACAGAGAGGAAGGGAGAGGGATAGAGTTAGAAACATCGATGAGAGAGAAACATCGATCAGCTGCCTCCTGCACACTCCCCACTGGGGATGTGCCCGCAACCAAGGTACATGCCCTTGACCGGAATCGAACCTGGGACCCTTGAGTCCACAGGCCGATGCTCTATCCACTGAGCCAAACCGGTTAGGGCTAGTAGGTGTGGTTTTATGTGTATAACCCTGCACAACAAAACACAATGCAACATGAATGCATAATCCTATATAATAAAAGCATAATATGCTAAGTGTCCGGTCGCCCATTCAACCAATCAAAGCATAATATGCTAATGAGATGCTAAGGCTGCTCAACCACTTGCTATGACGTGTGTTGACCACCAGGGGGTGGCGTGAAACAAAGGAAGGCCCCAGCCAGAAGCCAGCAGCTAAAGAAGGGAGGCCCCAGCCCGTAGCTGGAAGGCCCCAATTGGCCCTGATCGCCGGCCAGGCCTAGGGACCCTACCTATGCTCAAATTTCATGCACCAGGCCTCTAGTTATAAATAATGCTGCAATAAACATAGGGGGGCATACATTCTTTGGAATTAGTGTTTCGGGTTTCTTTGGATTATATTCCTGTAAGTGGAATTGCTGGGTCATAAGGTAGTTCCATTTTTAATTTTTTTTCATAGGGGCTGCACCAATCTGCATTTCCACCAACAGTGCACAAGGGTTCCTTTTTCTCCACATCCTCACCAACACTATTTGTTGAGTTACTGAAGAAAGCCATTCTGACAGGTGTGAGGTGATATCTCATTGTGGTTTTAATTTGCATCTTTTCGTATGTATGTCCTCTTCCGAGAAATGTCTATTTCAGGTCCTTTGCCCATTTTTTAATTTTATTGTTTTGGTGTTGAGTTTTATAAAATCTTTATAAATTTTGTATATTAACCCCTTATCAGATGTATTGGTGAATATGTTCTCCCATTCAGTGGGTTGTCTTTTCAGTTTGTTGATGGTTTCCTTTGCTGTGCAAAAACATTTTAGTTTGATGTAGTCTCATTTGTTATTTTTTCTTTGGTTTCCCTTGCCCAAAGATAGATAGATAGATAGATAGATAGATAGACAGACATATATATAAATAAAATATTGCTAAGAGAATTGTCACAGATTTTACTGCATATGTGTTCTTCTAGGATTTTTATAATTTCGAGTCTTACATTTAAATCTTTAATCCCTTTTGAAGTTTATTCTTGTATATGGTGTCCAAAGGTGATTTAGTTTCACTTTTTTGCAGGTATCCAATTTTCCCAACACCATTTGTTGAATAGACTGTCTTTACTCCATTGTATGTTCTTGCCTCCTTTGTCAAACATTAATCATAAAGGCATGGGTTTATTTCTGACTCTATATTCTGTTTCATTGATCTATATGTCTATTTTTATGCCAGTAACATGGTTTTGATTACCATAGCCTTATAGTATAGTTTACCAGGTAGCGTGATTCCTCCAACTTTGTTCTTTCTCAAGATTTCTGTAGCTATTCTGGGTCTTTTGTGGTTCCATATAAATATTTTGGAATGTTTGTTCTAGTTCTGTGAAATACTCCACTGGTATCTTGATAGGAATTGCATTGCATCTATAGATCATCTGCCACTTATACTTTTTAAAAAAATTAAAAAAAAATATTTTATTGATTTTTTGCAGAGAGGAAGGGAGAGGGATAGAGAGTTAGAAACATCGATGAGGGAGAAACATCGATCAGCTGCCTCCTGCACACTCCCCACTGGGGATGTGCCCGCAACCAAGGTACATGCCCTTGACTGGAATCAAACCTGGGACCCTTGAGTCTGCAGGCCGACGCTCTATCCGTTGAGCCAAACCGGTTAGGGCTACTATTTAAAAATAAAACCCGCATATAAGTGGACCCACACAGTTCAAACCATAGTTGTTCAAGGGTCAACTGTATAATTTATAATAGTGTATAGATAATGTATTATAATAGCCAGCAAAATAGAAATCTTGTTTGTTTTTGCTTAGTGTACATAAGTTTATTTATAAAATTAAAGTTAAATTCGAATATGAAGGGACTGTTTTGTGACATGCTTCTTTCATTTATCAATACATTGTATGCATTTCCCATTTTAAATGATCATTTTTAAAAATAGCACTGCAGCTTTGTTGGCGTGGCTTAGTGGTTGAGCATCGACCTATGAACCAGGAGGGCATGGTTCGATTCCCGTTCAGGGCACATGCCTGGGTTGTGGGCTCGATCCCTAGAGTGGGGCATACAGGAGGCAGCCAATCAATGATTTTCTCTCATCACTGATATTTCTATCTCTCTCTCTGAAATCACTAAAAATATATTTTAAAAAACCATTAAAAAATAGCACTGCAACAGACACTTTTATTCATTAACCTGAGAAAAGGTCTTATTAAGATGAATTCCCAGAATTGAAGCTAATGCAACAAAGCATGTTTGGAGAAGTTTTGAGATACACATTGTCAAACCACCCTTCATAAAGCTCACGTTATCCCTCCCTCCAGCAATGGGCAAGAGTTGCTGTTTCTTTTAATTTTAGCCTTTATCAATTTCATAATCAAAAGTGGCACTTTAGTGTGTTTTAATTTGCAACCTTTTGATTGGCAGAGAAGTGGAACACATTTTCATGGATATTGATTTTTTAGTCTTGCTTTTATGAGTTGCCTCTCCACATCCTTTGCTCATTTTTCAATTAGGTAAATGTTTTTCTATTCCTGTTGACTTATTATTGATTGGGATATTAATCCTTCAACTGTTCCAATTTTATCACCTACAAAAGCCAGTGTTGAGTTATACTGAATATTTTCCTTTCTTTGCTACCAAAGTTCAATCACAATTTTAAAAATTGTTAACATACTTACAAAAATAAAAAGTATATTTAACAGACAAAGAACTTACTTCCTTAAACTCTGCTTTTAAAACAGCATGTCCCAATGTAGTTTGCCATTGAAGTTTTCGACCACTGTGCTTTCCGAGATAAAATGTCTTAAATACTTCCTGAAGTTTAATCATCTGTCAAGCAAAGGAAAACAATTTAATTATGCTAAACACTATTAATCATTCAATTTACAATTTTTCACAGCTAAATAAAAATATCAGTTCTGTTTTGACAGTTATTTTTCTGGATTCTGTTACCTGTGAAAAATGTTCACCACCTAGGACATTGGGGTTTTCCCTCACACAATGGGATAACACTTGAACTACTGTTTTATGTACAAACAGGTTGTATTTTGTAGTCTCCACACCCCACACCCAAGCTTCCGTGGCTGATAGCACATGTAATGAAGACCACAGCGACCATCCTCAGTGACGCTGTCTAAGGCCCAGGTGTACCTTACCAGGTCTTAGCTCAAGCTCTCACTGACTCCTAACTGCTCTTAGGGCCTTGGGATGCCTCATCTCTGAACCATGATCCGTGATAATGGCAAGACCTGGGCATCGAGCTGCTGTGAGGGTTAATATAAAACACTTAGGACAGTGTATGCATAGGAAGTGTGACATAAGCTAGCCATTATTTTCATGGAAGATTTCCTACACCTTGCAAACTTTCAGCCAGTTTTTTTAATGCTGATATCTCATTTTTTTAAAAATATATTTTATTGATTTTTTACAGAGAGGAAGGGAGAGAGATAGAGAGTTAGAAACATCGATGAGAGAGAAACATCGATCAGCTGCCTCCTGCACATCTCCTACTGGGGATGTGCCCGCAACCCAGGTACATGCCCTTGATCGGAATCGAGCTGACGCTCTATCCACTGAGCCAAACCGGTTTCAGCGCTGATATCTCATTTTAAGCCCCCGAGCTCCCCCTCCTCCTCCTCCAGGTGTCCCCTCCTTTCCCACTTCTGAACCTCTTCCTGTTTATGGACAGACTGTCTTATTCCTCTGATAGTGTTTCTCTAGAATGTTTATGTGCACTACATCTGTTTCTCTAACTTCCTTTTGCTCATTATTTTCTTTAGTTCCTTTCACATCTGCTTTACTCTGCATTCAGGATCACCAGTGATCTGTGCTGCCAAAACTAATGGCTCTCCTCAGGCTTCATCTTGTGAGATGATCCCTCTCAACAGCTTCCCATGAAGCAGCCTCCTGCTTCCTCCTGGTGTCTATGACACTCATTGCTTGGACAGGAATTCCTGTCTCTATGTCTCTATGTCCACACTTTCTGAGTCTTCTTTGGTTTGTCTTTCCACCCACTCCACACATGCTGGCATCTCCATGGCCTCCTTCCTCCCCCCAATTTTGCACCACTTCCACATTCTTCCTAAGAGTAAAATTCTTCCATGGCTTGCTGAGGCCCCTTTCCTCTGAAACTTCTGACCTCACTGGCCTCTCCTATGCCTCCCACTCTCGACGCTCTGTAGTCCCATTTTCCATTTCACTGAGCACAGTGTCTCATCCTCCCTCAGGCTCTCACACATCTCCTCTACCAAATCTGGGAAGCCACTTTCCTAACAATACCAACTCATTTTTCAGAACTGCTTCCTCAGAGAAGCCTTCTCTAACCACTCTTAGCTCTGATAATAGTTACTGCAATTTGTGAATAGCTCCTCTGGACAGAGAGCTGAAAGAGGGCAAAACCAGGTCTGGGATTTTCATTGCTCTGCACTTTGTATAAAATACTTGCAGATGCTGAGTGAATAATTCCTGCTGTTCCGGGCCTGATGTGCCCTTTCAGTGAGTGCCTCTGTTAGAAATGCCTAGCAGCCTCCTATCTATTTGGCAAACTCCTCTTCACGCTTCAAACTCAACTATACAGTCATACTTTTTCATTACCCAACGTCGACATCAAATCCCAGGCATGGTATCATTTCATTTCTAAGTATGTTAGTATATATTCATTTTTAAGTATTTAAGTATAAGGACTTTTTAGAAAACATATCTACTAAACCATATAACACCTAAATATTAAGTCAATAATGTGATAAAACTCAATGCATACCTTTCCTAAAAATTATTTCCTTGACATTAATTCCTAATATAATAATAATCATAATCATAATATAGCAACTAACATTGGGTGCTTATTATGTGCTAGTTTATGATTGCAGGCTCAAAATGGATCAAAAACCTAAATGTAAGCGCGAAAACTATAAAACTCTTAGAAGAAAACATAGAGGTAAAATTTCATCACCTTGGATCTGGCAATAGTTTTTTTTAGATATGATACCAAAAGTACAAGCAACAATAGAAATAACAGATTAACTGGACTTTATAAAAATTAAAAACTTTTGTGCAAAGGACATTATTAAGGAAGTAACAAGACACCTCACAGAACGGGAGAAGATGTTTGCAAATCACATACCTAATAAGGGTCTAATATATAGAATATAGAAAGAACTCTTACAGTTCAACAACAAAGACAGAAAACATAATTTAAACATGGGTAAAGGGTTTAAATAGACTTCTTCAAAGAAGATCTACAAATGGCCAATAAGTACATGAAAAGATGCTCAACATTAGTTCTTAGGGAAAAGATAATCAAATCAAAATGGGATACCACTCACACTCACTAAAATGGCTATAATCAAAGAACTGAAAATAACAAATACTGCCGAAACCGGTTTGGCTCAATGGATAGAGCGTCGGCCTGCAGACTGAAAGGTCCCAGGTTCAATTCCGGTCAAGGGCATGCACCTGGGTTGCGGGCACATCCCCAATAGGAGATGTGCAGGAGGCAGCTGATCGATGTTTCTCTCTCATCGAGGTTTCTAACTCTCTATCTCTCTCCCTTCCTCTCTGTAAAAAATCAATAAAATATATTTTAAAAAAAATAACAAATACTGAAGATGTCGAGAAACTGGAACCTTTCTGTGTTGCTGATGGTAATGTAAAATGGTGCAGCTACTGTGGAAAACTGGTAAACAGAATTATTGCATGACCCAGAAATTCCTACTTCTAGGGATATATCTAAAGAACTGACAACATCTATTTAAACAAAAATTACACACAGCAGCATTATTCACAATAGCCGAAAGTGGAAACAACCCAAGTGTCCATTAATGGATGAATGGATAAACAAAGCGTGGTATATCCAAACAATGGAAAATTATTCAGCCTTAAAAAGGAATGAAGCAGTGACACATACTACAACATAGGTTAGCCTTGAAAAAAACAGTTAAAGAAGTCAGACATAAAAGACCACATATTACATGATTTCATTTATATGAAATGTCCAGTATAGGCCAATCCATAGACAGAGAATGGATTAGTGGTTACCCAGGGCAGGGGGCAGTGTGTGTATGGTAGGGGTGGAATGGGAGTGACTGATTAATGGGTCCAGGGTTTCTATTTGGGATGATGAAAAAGTTCTGAACTAGACAGAGGCGATGGATGTACAATTTAATGCCACTGAACTGTACACTTTAAAATGACAAGTTGCCTGGCTGGCATGGCTCAGTGGTTAAGTGTCGACCTATGAACCAGGAGGTTACTGTTCGATTCCCTGTCAGGGCACATGCCCGAGTTGTGGGCTGGATCCCCAGTTGGGGGCGTGCAGGAGGCAGCCAATCAATAATTCTCTCTCATCATTGATGTTTCTATTTCTCTCTCCCTCTCCCTTCCTCTCTGAAATCAATAAAATATATTTTAAAAAAATGATAAGTTGTAGGTATATTTTACCACAATTTAAAAAATACAGTATGGTAAGCCTCAAACACCTTTTGCCAGAAAATAAAAAAGTACTCAAATATGCAGGGGTGTTTTGAAAGGACAAGGAGGCAGCTGAAAAGTGCTCCTACCAGCCAAATATGGGACAATTTTGGCATCAAATAAGTAAGATTCCATGAATTCATACTCATAAGGACAGAAAAAAAAATCGCTGCTCATCAAGGTAAAAATGGATTCAGTCAGGAATCAAGCAGGTGAGAGTCTGATGGGGGAAATAAGAGGTTTACATAGTCTTAAAATATCTCCCCACAAATTACTTAATAATCACAAAAGGAAAAATACCAGCAGTAGAGTGGAGAAACCAGGTAACACCTTAACCAAATGATTATATGGAAGCAAAAGAATAGTGTGTGCCTCTGGACATGATACTGAGAGGAAATGACACCTCCCATGTGGGATTCTGGTTAAATATGCATGAACTGAATCTAATCAGACAAACACACAGAGATAATCTAAGAAAACTGGCCTGCATTTTAAAAACATGGCACTTTTGCTGTAATAAATCTTATCCCGAGTACAACTGTAAAAAAAACAAAAATAAAACAAGCAAACACATGTAGTGTCATGAAAGAAAAAGAAAGGTTGTGTAGCTGTTACAGATGGAAGGACACAACTAAATGAAATATGGGGTACTGGACTGGATCTGATACCAAGAAAAAAATGCTAAAAGATATAGTTGGGACAACTGACAAAAACAGAACTTGGCTGTGTATTGATGAAAGTATTAATTACTTAAATGTTAACTAGCTGGATTTGACAACATTCTCTGGTTATGTTTTTGGGAAAATCCCACTAAAGTAATGAGGGTAAAGGCCCTGTCCAAGTAGCTCAGTTGGTTAGAGCAGTGGTCGCCAACCACTGGTGGTCCATGAGGTCTGAAAGGTTGGCGACCGCTGGGTTGAGTGCTGTCCCCATATGCCAAGGCCACAGGTTCGATCCCAGTCAGGGCACATACAAGAATCAACTGATAAGAATGCATAAATAAGTGGAACTATAAATTGATCTCTCTCTTCTCACAAAAAAATAAAAATACATCAATAAAGTATTAAAGATAAAATGAATCTACTATCAAATGGACCAGGAGAAAAATGGCACATATATGGAGAGGAACAGAATGATGAAGCATAAAGAGCAATGCTAAAAAAAAATGAGTGAAGGGTACTGGAAATTCTTTGAACTATTCTTGCTAATTTCCTATAAGTCTGAAATATTTCAAAATAAAATAAGAAGTGAATAAACTTGCAGTGCTATGAGAGAGGCACGCCCAGGGTGGAGTCTGGGGTGAAGTGGGGTGAGGACTCGAGGGAGTGCTTTCTGGTGAAGGTGACTGGGGAGATAAGTCTTAACAAGCTTCATGTGCTGGGGATGGTTAAGGGTGTGGAGGTTTTCTGGAGAAGGAGATTCCATTTAGAGGGCTATACATGGAGGCCTGAGAGGATGAGAGAAGTGGGTGGGTTGGGGCCTACAACTAATTTAGAATAGAGGAAGCATGACATCCATGTGGGCGAGCTTTGCCATAGAGAGGCTTTACCTCTCATAGAAAAACTGATTAAGGTGCTATCCCCATTTCCCACAGGATAAAGAGACTCAGGGAGGGAGGGAGAAGGGTAATGAGAGAAATCTTGGATGTCATCTATGTACATTCAAGGACACATATGCTGGAGGCTGAGAGCTGGTGAGGGCCAAGTTCAATGAAAAGGTGTGGAATGAGAAGGGAGCTGAAGGACGATTCTGGACAATGTTAACATTTAGGATATGGGTGGAGAAATAAAAAAAGAAGAAAACAAAAAGGCAAATGACCAGTGGGTACAGAAACAAACAAACAAAATCAAGAAAAGACAATGTCTTGGAAATGGGAAAAGCAGCTTCAAGAGGGACGATTTCTGACCCAGACTGCCAGCTGCCATGAGTCTGTACTTCCTTTCGCCCTTTCTGGAAGCCCCTTCAGCTGGAAGGCCCTCATCCCTGCTCATCTTTAATTCCCAGATTCCACGCTGGAACCAGCCCTTTTCTGTAACACCTGGTACTGTAGTTGATGGTGTTCCTGCTGTTTCCCCCACTGGATTTTAAATTCCTGAGCCCTGAATTCTCCCTCATATCTACATATCCTCAGAGAACCCAAAGTTGTGGCTGACAGATAATAAGCCCTCAGTAGTACCATTCACAAGACTTCTCTCTCCCCTTCTCCCTTCCTCTCTGAAATAAATATATTAAAAACAAAAAACTAAAACAACAAGTGCCTGCATTGATGCCTTCTTGATGGTTAGCCAATGGACATGGGTGAGCTGAAGGAGCTGTGGACAGGGACAAAAGCAATCATTTCAATTTTTGCTTGAGTGTATGATTTTTAAAAACCTCGCACTAAATAACTTTTGAAAAGTAACATGTCTGTGCATAGTATGGGTGAACCAAAGAAAGACATCTATAATTGATAGATCCGCCCTTCCCCCTACATTGAACCACCAATCAACACCTGCCAAATACCCTAAGCCCTTGTTCCTATATGGACCATACATTAAGCCACCAATCAGCGCGTGCCGAGTACACTACGCCCCCATTCCTTCCCATTCCTCCCCTCAAAAGGTTTGCTCACCTCTGCACGGGTTGCTGTTCTCCCATTGTGAGACAGCCCGGCAGGTCTTTTCCCCTAATAAAGCCTGTAATCATGGTTTTTGGCTCCTGACTGGTCTCTCAATAATGTTTTGGAAGTATTAATATATTTAAAACAAAGGATGAATAGTCTTTAAAACACTTACTTCTGGAGTTAAATGTACTTCCATAGGTGTATATGTTGGCCAGTATCCCATAGTAAGTATATTTACTGTTAGATCTATAGAGCCTGGGTCACTCTGATTCTGCATATACTAAAAGCAAAGAAAATGAAGACAAAATAATTTTAGAATATCATAAAAACCTATAAAAAGGCAAATGGTATTTTTGCCTTCATAATATTTTTTCTTTTTTGGTTATGTCACCAATATAAGATATCATTAAATTCATTTAAATCTAATTTTCATTATACATATTTAGGGATTATTTTTCTTTTTCATTTTAAATTTAGGTTATTTGAATATGTGAAACATTAACAGTATAATTTTTTTAAGGATGAGAATTTTACCTAATTTATGTAAGTATTTACATACTTTACATAACCATTTCACATAATTTAAAGTGGGATACTTTTAAAAAAGCTGTTATACTTGAAAAAAAAAGAACTTGCCTGCTTGAAATGAATCATGATGTCCTTGGAGAGCTCCATGTCCTTGAACATGCCTTCCAGTTTGCTGGTGAAAGCAGCACCACATTCTGGGACATAAGTGAAGGGTGGGTGAAAAACACCAGGAGCAACATGTTGTTAGTGCAATAAATTCCCAGCCCAGAGGTAGGACAGAACCCCAGATTCCACATGCTTACCATGCTTTAGTTTTGACAACATAGATTTTTCAGCATCGACTGAGGCACTTTTTCCCACAAGGAGTCTTTTTGCCAAATCTTTTTTATAAAATGCTTCAAAGACATCTTTACCTATTTATAACCAAATGAAAATAACATTAGACAATTGATATGCAAATGTTCACTTTAACTGCTGAAAAACCCTAAGAAATGCTCATTCTGATGCAAGCCAGCTCTAATTTCACTGAATCCTTGTGTTAAATTTCCACAAAGAAAATACTTTTTATTTAATCAAATATGAAAGTGGAAATGTTTTAGCCAATTTTTCTCAAGAAAAGATAGGGCCCAAATATGTATATATATGTTTTTATTATGTAGCATTTTCTATATACCCAATGTTAATAAGAACAAGAGTATTTCTCACCATGAATAAACCTGAATATTATCATGATTTTGTCAAGGATCCTCTCCAGCTCTTCATCTGTTGCTTCTTTATTACCCGCTCTCAATTTTGAATCAACATGTTTTGCTGTAAAATTAAGAGTTCAAATTATTTGAAAAATAATCATTTGTTATATAATTTGAAAAAATCATTTCAAATTATTTGAAAAATAATCATTTGTTATATGTTCTATTTTTTCTAAATAGAAAAAAAATTTTAATTTCTACAAGTCAAAATTGGACATTAACACCCTGGACCTTTTCCAACGTGATATTATTATATGACATAAAGGCAAATATCTGATGGTCTAAGACAGTGGTCGGCAAACTCATTAGTCAACAGAGCCAAATATCAACAGTACAACGATTGAAATTTCTTTTGAGAGCCAAATTTTTTAAACTTAAACTATATAGGTAGGTACATTGTTATTAACGTAATTAGGGTACTCCTAAGCTGGCCTTTGCTAAAAACGTCCTCAATCTGAGGGGTCGACCTCAGCGAACGTACCCCCACTTTTTCTAACACCACTTCTTCAAAATAGGCTCGCCCAGGCCGAAAAACGACTTCTGCGCATGGGCCACGAAGTTTCAATCACACTGTACATGCGCGCCCGCACGTGGTATTTTGTGGAAGAGCCACACTCAAGGGGCCAAAGAGCCCCATGTGGCTCGCGAGCCGCGGTTTTCCGACCACTGGTCTAAGACATGTCCTTTCAAATCATGTGAGAATAAATACTTTAATTACATGCTTCAGTTTCATGACACATTTTGCTTCAGGAACTGGAATGTCCCATCTTCAAGATGTGGTATAAGAAATTTGGATAAGACTCTTAAAGGATTTTTTTCAGGGCTTCATGTGATTATATCCATGGTGACAATGTCTTATCCCTGAATGCAGGGATTAGAGCAATTCTACTCTGGTTTCCTGTTTGACACAAATCAACCATGACCTGGCTTAAGGAAGGGAAAACCCAAGAATTTAATAAGCCCAGCTCCCAAGAGTTAAACATTTATCTTTAGAGAAACAATAACCCATAAAGTGGCACAAAAGCCAAATTAAATTACCTTGCGAATTTCTATTGTTGTTTTTATTTGTATTCTTTATATATATTTTTAAAAAATATTCTGAATATACACAAAAGTAGATAATTGTACAATGAACTCCATGTTCCCATCATAACACCTTCAATAAATAATAATCAACACAAGCCCAATTTTGTATCACTGTATAGATCCTTCTTTACCCTTTGCCACCTGTCAATTTTTAAAAACTTTTACTAACTAGTGAAATTCTGTGAATCCTAAATATATTTTGATGTTATCATGACATAATTGTATAAAGTAGTAATTTAAAAACTTTCATCTTAGAAATAGAAAACCTAAATAGACCAATTACTAGTAAGGAGACTGAATCAGCAATCAAAAACCTCCCAACAAATAAAAATCCAGGACCAGAAGGCTTCACTGATGAATTCTTCCAAACATTAAAAAGAAAAATTGCCCTAGCTGGTTTGGCTTAGGGGATAGAGCAGTGATGGCGAACCTTTTGAGCTCGGCATGTCAGCATTTTGAAAAACCCTAACTTAACTCTGGTGCCATGTCACATATAGAAATTTTGCAACCATAGTAAAACAAGACTTATATTTTGATATTTATTTTATATATTTAAATGCCACTTAACAAAGAAAATCATCCCCCAAAAAAATGAGTTCCCGTGTCGCCTCTGACACGCGTCATAGGTTTGCCATCACTGGGATAGAGCGTCAGCCTGCGGACTGAAGGGTCCTGGGTTTGATTCTGGTCAAGGGCACATGCCCAGGTTGTGGGCTTGATCCCCAGTAGGGGGGCATGCAGGAGGCAGCCAATCAATGATTCTCTCTCATCATTGATGTTTCTCTCTCTCTCTCCCCCTCTCTGAAATCAATAAAAAAATATTTTTAAAAATTAATACCTATCCTTCCCAAACTCTTCCAAAAAAAAAAAAAAAAAAACAACAACAGAAGAGGAAGGAACAATTTCAAATACATTTGCAAGGCCAGCATTACCTTGATACCAAAACCAGACAGGGACACCATAAATAAAGACAGTAACAGGCCAATATCCCCGATGAACATAGATGTAAATTCTCAACAAAATATTAGCAAAACAGATTCAATAATACATTAAAATGATCATAGTCCATGACAAAGTGGAATTTATTCCAGGTATGAAAGGATGGTTCTGTACATCAATCAATGTGATACAGTACATTAACCCAATGAAGGACAAAAATTATATGATCATTTCAATAAATGCAGAAAATGCATTTGGTAAAATTTACATCCATCTATATATATACTACTAAAAGCCTAAACGACCATCCGACTGTTCACTATGATGCGCACTGACCACCAGGGGGCAGACACTAAACACAGGAGCTGCCAAGCTGTGGTGACTTGGCAGCTGCGGTTCTTGGGTGACGCACCTGGAATCAGAGAGGAGGGAGTCCAATTCTGGGGTGTGTCACCCGAGAACCACCCTCTCGCAATCCGGGACCCCTAGGGGGATGTCAGAGAGCTGGTTTTTGCCCGATCCCCACAGGTCAGGCCGAGGGACCCCAACAGTGCACGAATCCGTGCACCGGGCCTCTAGTTTATGATAAAACTCTCAACAAAGTGGGCATAGAGGGACATGTAAAGCTGTAAGATTTTCCTAAAAGATCAGGAAAGACAAGGATGCCCATTCTCACCACTTTTATTTATTTATTTAGTTTTCAGAAAAGCAAGCAAAAATTTACTGATCACAGCAAAAATATACTTAGGAGAGTGAAACAAGGAAGGGCATGAGGAATAGGAGAGCCTAGGCTGGGCTACTTTGGCTCACTGGGAAGTCAAAGATTAGAGAGCCTTTGAGATAGGTTCAAGGGGTTAGCCCCTGCCCACTGCTCCCCTGGCTGCAAGACTCGGAGCCCCTTAGAAGTTAGGGGATATGTGCCTGTGGGGGAAGAGGTGAAAGGGAGTGGCATGGGCGTGCTCACTGGAGGGAGAGAACTCTCAACACTTTTATACAACATTAGAGACCCAATGCACGAAATTCGTGCAAGGGCCTTGGCCCTGGCCCCCGCCGAGGGCTGTTGCCTCTACCTCGGCCCCCATCCCCTACAGCTTTGTCTGGAAGGACGTCTGGTCTAATTAGCACATTACGCTTTTATTATTATAGATAATAGTGGAAGTCTTTGCCACAGCAATTAGGCAAGAAGAAGAAATAAAAGGCATCCAAATAGAAAAGAAAGAAAATTGTCACTATTGGCAAATAAGATACCATGTAAAAACCTAAAGATTTCACCAAAAAAAAAGTTAGAATAAATTAATCCAGTACAGTCACAGGACACAAAATCATTACACAAAAATCTGTGGCTATATTCTAATAATAAACTATCAGAAAGAGAACTTAAGAAAACAACCCTATTTACAATTATATAAAAAACAATACAAAGTATAGAAATAAACTGAACAAGCAGTGAAAGATCTGTACACTAAAAACTATTAGATACTGATAAAAGAAACTGAGAGGACACAATGGAAAGATAGTCTATGCTCATGAATTGGAAGAATTAATACTTTTAAAATGTCAATACTACCTAAAGCAATCTATAGGTTCAGTGTAATCCTTATCAAAATTCCAATGGCATAGTCACAGAACTAGAACAAATAATACTAAAATTAGTATGCAACCACAAAAGATCCCGAATAGCCAAAGCAATCTTGAGGAAGAACAACGAAGGGGGTTGTATCATGCTCCCTGGTTTCAAAATATACTACAAACCTACAGTAATCAAAACAATATGGTATTGGAACAGAAACACACACACAGGACAATGGAACAGAATTGAGAGCACAGAAATAAACCACATATACAATTTATGACAAAGGAGCCATGAATATACAATACTGGAGAAAGGACAGAATCTTCATTAAGGAATTAAAACACAAGTTACAAACTGGGAAAAATGTTTGCCAACCATATGTCTGATAAAGGAGGACTCATATACAGAGAGTGCATTTATATTTTAAAAAACCTGTTTCATCTCAAAATATGTTCTTTTGAGATCCCATCCAATTTAATCCTATTTTAATACTAATCAGAGAATGCAAAGATAGTGACTAATAGTATCTCATGTTAAATATTATCTGGAGATTGATAAAGGTATCATCATAATACAGAGGCATCCTATACAACAAACTTCAATCCAATTTCTGAGCAGAAATTACAAGTAATCAAGTCAGAGGTTCAAGGTTTATTTCTATAAACTATAGATCTGGGACTGTTAGAACAGGAAATGCAGACTAGGCTAAATCTTTGTCCCTTTTTTATTTTTCTAACTTATCTTTATTATTGAAAGTATATAGATGTCCCCTTCCCCATCCCCGTTTACCCACTCCGCCCTCTCCAGCCCCTCCCCAGGCCTTCACAGCACTATTGTCTGTCCATGGGTTATGTAAGTTCTTTGTTTAATCTCTTCCTGCCCGAACCCTCCTTCCCTCTGAAATACTTCAGTCTGCTCCATGCTTCTATGTCTCTGGATCTATTTTGTTCATCAGTTTATTAAGTTCATTAGATTCCACATATAAGTGGGATCATGTGATACTTGTCGTTCTCTGACTGGCTTATTTCACTTAGCATATTACTCTCCACATCCCTTCATGCTGTCTCAAAGGGTAAGAGATCTTTCTTAGAGCTGCATATATTCCATTGTGTAAATGTACCACAGCTTTTTTAACCACTCATCTACTGATGGGCACTTGGGATGTTTCCAGATCTTAGCTATTGTAAATAATGCTGCCATGAACATAAGGTTGCAGATATTCTTTCTGATTGGTTTCAGGCTTCTTAGGATATATTCCTAGAAGTGGAATTACTGGGTCAAATGGCAGTTCCATTTTTAATTTTTTGAGGGAACTCTACACCGTTTTCCATAGTGGTTGTACCAGTCTACATTCCCACTAACAGTGTACTACAGTTCCTTTTTCCTCCACATCCTTGCCAGCACTTATTATTTGTTGATTTATTGATGGTAGCCATTCTGGCAGGTATAAGGTGGTACCTCATTGTCATTATCATTTGCATCTCTCTTATAATTAGGGATGTTGAGCATTTTCATATGTCGCTTGGACATATTGTATGTCCTCTTTGGAGAAGCATCTATTCAGGTCCTCTCTCCAGTATTTTTTTTAAATATATTTTTATTGATTTCAGAGAGGAAGGGAGAGGGAGAGAAAGAAACATCAATGATGAGAGAGAATCATTGATTGGCTGCCTCCTGCACACACCTACTGGGGATCGAG
>NW_005871443.1:119645-121173 GCF_000147115.1 Myotis lucifugus | reverse complement strand
TTCTGCAATGCAGCAGTATACAAAATTAACACCTAGAAATTCAATGGCACTTTTTATACACCAATAATGATCTCTTAGAAAGAGAAAAAAGAAAAAAAAAAATCCATTTACCACTGCAACAAAAAAATTAAGATACTTAGGAATAAACTTAACCAAGGAGGTAAAAGACCTGTACTCAGAAAACTACAGGATGTTGGAAAAAGAGACAGAAGATATAAACAAGTGGAAAAATATACCGTGTTCACGGGTTGGTAAAATTAGCCATCATTAAAATGTACATACTACCTAAAGCAACCTATAGATTCAATGCAGGCCCTATTAAAATACCAATGGCAAATTTCACAGATCTAGAATAAATACTCCAAAAATTCATATGGAACCAAAAAGACCCCAAATAGCCACAGCAATCTTGAGAAAGAAGAAAAAAGTTGGAGGGAATCACAATACTGGATATCAAACTATACTACAAAGCCACTGTACTCAAAACAGCTTGGTATTGACACAAGAACAGGCAGGCATATAGATCAATGGAAGAGAACAGAGACCCCAGAAATTGACCCAAACTATTATGCTCAATTAATATTTGACAAAGGAGGCAAGATTATACAATGGAGTAAAGACAGTCTCTTCAATAAATGGTGTTGGGAAAATTGGACAGGTACATGCAAAAAAATGAAACTAGATCACCATCTTACACCATATACAAGAATAAGCTCAAAATGGATAAAAGACTTAAATGTAAGTGTGAAACCATAAAAATCCTAGAAAAAAACATAGGCAGCAAAATATCAGACATCTCACGTAGCAGAATTTTCACAGATACATCCTTAGAGCAAGAGAACAAAGGAAAAAAATAAACAAATGGAACTATATTAAACTAAAAAGCTTCTGCACAGTAAAAGAAACCAGCATCAAAATGAAAAGGTAACCTACTGTATGGGAGAACATATTTGCCAATGATACATCGGATAAGGGGTTAATTTCCAAAATATATGAAGTACTCATACAACTCAACAAAAGGAAGACAAACAACCCAATTAAAAAATGGGCAGAGGACCTTTTTCTTTGTGAAGACAAACCTCATTTCTTACAGAATTACTACTACATTCTCCCTATGGAAATACCATGTACTGTATACATACAGATATGTATGTGTATATACAAAAAAAAACAGTAACACACATGTATATATGGTTTTTTGAAAATGTGTCCCCTAATAAGGTGTGATACAAACTCTTCCCCTAGCATGAGGAGCTTGGAAAAAAAAAAAAGTATTTTTAATTCTCATCTGAGGATTTTAGAGGGAGAGGGAGAGAACATCAATTTGAGAGAAACATCAAATGGTTGCTTCTCAGAGTGAACCCGAAACCTGGGTATATGCCCTGACCGGGTATCGAACCTGCCACTCTCCAGTGTACCGGATGATGCTCCAATCAACTGAGCCACACCAGCCAGAGCAGGAGCTTGAATATTTTGAGAAAAAATTGGTGCTTGAGTTATGCCATTACTCTCACATATAAAAAAATGT
>NW_005871443.1:107475-119545 GCF_000147115.1 Myotis lucifugus | reverse complement strand
AACCATATCTTTATCTTTTTCAGGATTGATAACAATCGTTGTCCCAAAAGTCTACAAAAACAAACACACACCAAGTCATCAACAGGTTTATGATACCATATATTATTTTCTCCTGCTATTAAACAATCATGACAGTGGAAAAATTTCATAAATTCAGTCTGCATTCTAAAAATTAAGTGAATACTATAGTTCCTCCCTTATCTTTGGGGGACATGTTCCAAGATCCAAGTAGATATCTGAAACCATGGAGAGTACCGAACCATATATATTGTGCACGTGTGTGTGTACACACACACACACACACACACACACACACACACACAGTTTTTTCCTATACATACATACAATTTAAGGCTTCTCTTTGGCATTATCTGATTGCCAGTATCACTACTCTTGCACTTTGGGCCATTATTAAGTAAAATAAGGGTTATCTAAACCCCAAGCACTGTGTACTAAGTGACCAATGGGTGGATAGTATATACTGGGTGGATATGCTGAACAAAGGGATGACTCATATCCCAAGTGGGATAGGCTGAGATTTCACCATGCTACTTAGAATGGCTCACAATTTAATACTTATGAATTGCTTATTTCTGAAATTTTCCATTTAATGTTTTTGGAACACAAGTGACTACAGGTAACTGAAACCACAAAGAGTGTTACAATTCTGCTTCTGGAAGAATTTATAAATCCCTGAAACATTTTCTATTGTTTTTTTGACGAACTTTTTACATATGAATTCTTCAAATAGATATTAATTCCCATCAACACATCCATTTGGACTTCGTGGCTATAGTTTTCTTTCTCCTTCACTTCTAATTATAAACAGCATGGTTTTTAGCCTGTATTTTAAATCAAAAATGCTATATTAAAATAAATATTACTAAAATTCTATGTGTGACAATAATAGTTAGCTGTTTGAGGACATAAACTACCAGTTTGAAGAGGTGGTGAATATAATTAATCAATGTAATACATATTTTTGAAAAACTAGTCTTGCCTGGGCGCAGTGGCTCAGGTGGTTGTGTGTCATCCTGTGCACCGAAAGGTTGCTGGGTCGATTGCTGATCAGGGCACATACCTGATCCCCAGTTAGGGCACATATAAAAAGCAACCAATTGATGTTTCTCTCTCTCTCTCTCTCTCATAAAAAGCAACCAATTGATGTTTCTCTCTCTCTCTCTCTCTCTCACTCTCTCTCTCTCTCTCATATATAAAAAGCAACCAATTGATGTTTCTCTTTCTCTCTCTCTCTCTCTCTCTCTCTCTCTCTCTCTCTCTCTCTCTCTACATATCCTTGGCTGAGGATTAAAAGAAAAAAGAAAAAAAGAAAAAAAAATGGTCTTAAGTATACACTACACATTATTTATGCAGGTCAAGGCAGACTATTGGCGAAAAAGTAGAAATACATTAGCATAAATACCTTCTGGAAAGGAACACTATAACACTATGACCACCAGGGGTGGGAGGGACTTACTTTTCACTCTACCCTTTGTACTGACTGCATTTAAAAATAATGTACACACACTGCCAAGATCAGCTTTATTTTGATAACAACACTGTGCTGAATGTAACTTCCTATTTTGTCCTTATCTTATGGACACTCAGGAACGATGGTCACATCACTGATTTTTTACTACCCAAACTAAAAATTGCAAAGGTTTCCTGTTCCCTGAGGACTACATGTTGACAAAATCCTAAATCTCTATTAATTAGCCTTTCCTTAACATAAAGTTTCATTGCCAATCCAGCTTAAGTCAGTCATGAGTTTTAGCTCAATATTGTTGTATAGAATTTTGAGGTGGTGGTGCGCATGTGTGTACAAGCTTTCAACATGTAAAATAGTAAGTAACTCCAGGCCTGATATTCCAAAAAGCAGTATGAAAGCTTTATCTTTTTATCTCATTGAAATATTCCTTGTGATAGAGATTCTCACGCAGTAGAAATACGACATTGTCTATTTTCCTCTGATGATAACATCTGGCAAAACAATTGGGCAGCATCACTACCAGGATGTTAGTATTGATACAATCTACCCATCTTATCCAGATTGTCCCAGTTTTAACTGAAACTAACTTTTGTATGGATTTAGTTTTTATCACCTGTGCAGATCTGTGTACCCTTCACCACTGTCAAGATACCACAAGGAATCCTTCTGTTGCCTTTTTTATAACCATACATGTACATAACTGTTGGGGGCCAGATGTAAGCTGGCAAGGTCCTTGCACCTGAAGGGGCTAGCAAGGCTGGGACCCTTACCCACACAGTTTTCCCAGACTTGTTTGGATGGCAATTATCAGTAGAATGAGAACAGCCTTTCATGGCTTACCAAGAAGTCTGTAACTATTTACTGAGATATGCTGTACTGAGAACTTGTCCTTCTGCTGTGTCTCTCCCTTAGAGAATAAGAGGAACAAAGAATACATTCCTCTTGACAGACCTCCTATTCAGTGTGTTGTGTATAAATAGGATTGTGTGGCTAATAAACTTGCTTCAGTTCCTTGAGAGCTGTAGTCTTCCTGACCCCGCTTTCCTGTCTTTCTTTCTTTTCTCAATTCCCACCTCCCTGCCTCAGCCCGGCTCAACCTGTCAGGCTGGCCCTGACACATAACGCATGCTACAGAAACATGAAAGTAACGTTTAAATAATAAATCCTAGATTGCTAGGAAATAAAGTAGCACACACATCAACCTACCAAAATGTGCACTAGTTCTCACTGTGCAAAGGTATGTTTAAAAAGCAGATTCACAAAAATGACTACTGTAGAATGAAATGTATGTAGTTATGCTGATGACAAATAGTCAAACAGCCTTTCAAGTCATGTTTATACCAGGATGCTGTTTATCACTGTTTGTGTTATCTTAAGTTTGCACTGCCCCAGCCAGAGTGGCTCAGTGGTTGAGTATCAACCCATGAACCATGAGGTCACTGGTTGATTCTCAGTCAGGGCACATGTCCAGGTTGCAGGCTAGATCCCTGGTGGAGGGCATATAGGAGGTAGCCAATCGATGATGTTTCTTTCTCACTGATGTTTCTATCTCTCTATCCCTCTCCCTTCCTCTCTCTCTAAAAACCAATAAAAAGATATTTTTAAAAAGTTTGCACAAGTGATCTGGAAAGAAATGGAAGACTACTATTTACCTGATCACCTGCTATGAAAAAACAAAGGTACCTCCAAACAGTCAAGTTCACTTTTCCCAGGGTATTGCAGTATCCTGAAGATGGGCCACCCACCCCTTGTACAAAGCACAGTTGGTATTACTATCAAGACAAACCCCACACACCTTGATGTACTCGCTCCAGTGCTGAAGCAGGATCTGCTGCCCACCCTTCACTCGGCTAAACAGCTGGTACATCTGAGTGAGGTCAGGCACTCTGTTCTCATCAAGTAAGTGATCAAGTCCTGAGATCACACAGTAAATGTTAGCATATCACATCAGTAAGTCAATGCGAATAATACTTAAACCAGAAAATAGTATGCACCACAAAAAAAGTTAACATGTAATATAAAAAATTAGGGAATATTGCTTATTTCTACACAGGCAAGTTGTTCTGGTGCAATATCTGATAAATCCTATTAAGTGAATCTCATTTTTCTAACCATGGTGGGAGATGTATTCTTTATTTCTTCATGTCACTAAGCAGGGGTGGGAACTTTTTTTCTGTCAAGGGCCATTTGGGTATTTATAACATCATTTGCAGCCCATACAAATTTATCAACTTAAAAATTAGCTTGCTATATTTGGTCAAACATTTAATGAACTCACCCATAATGCCTTGAGAGGGCTAGATCAAAGGATTTCTCGGACCTTATAGGACTTGTGGGCCAGATGTTCCCCACTCTTGCACTAAAGCCTTCTTAATTCACTAAAGTAGCAATAATCTGAAAATGCTCACACCAACTATGTGACCTGGGAGGTTCATGATTCCAAGTTCCTTCTGATCTAATCCACCAGTCCAAAAGTATACTGTCAAAGAATATGCTATCAAATGTAATCTTTTAGATGATTAATTTTATCCATAGATATAATACACTGTGAGAGAAAACCATTTATTATTGATTAAACACGGCATTTTAAAAGTTCTTCTTTCCTGTTTTAGGTATTTAGATTTTATAAAACCACACCACCATTGGAACTTTCACAGATTTCCTAAATATCGGCTTTATAATAATGGAGAGGCAGCTAAGTTAGAAAAGCAGCGAGCTAGTCATGTTATTTCACAAAGTCTCAGATTCTTCTATAAATGGGCACAATGTCCACCCGCTGAAGGTGGTTTACAGATGCACACAATGCACTGTGGGTAAAAGTACAGATCCTCACTAAGGGCTCCCATGTTTATTTCTCTAAATTACGTTTCAATCTACTAATGCAGTAACTTTATAACTGTACTGAAACACTAAATAATGTCTTCAAGAATTCAAAAATTACAGCTATTTTTTCAATGCCTCTAATTAAATTCAGATTAAGCTCCTATATATAAAATTCATAATTTTCTTGAAACAATGTATGCAAATTTCTACTATTTACTTGAATCCCCTTTTCTCTTACAAAATGACTCATTAAAAAACACACACCTAGTATGAATTCTGAATGCATTTGTATTAGGTAGACCATTAAGTTGAGGCCTCATTCATGAGCAAGTATACCAGCTTTATAGTTTTCAGTGAGGTATACATAGAAAGACATCCAGACTTACACCCTGCCTCTCAATTTAGGAGCTGTGACTTGAGGCACGATGTTCAAGCTGTTAGCCTCAGTTTTCTTACTTGTAAAATGGGGGTAATGATTTCACTGGGTTGTTCAAAGACCAGAAGATATTTATATGAAGTACAATGGATGCTCAACAATGCAATTCTCTCTTCTTCTGGCATTATATTGTGGTTTCACTTGGAAGTCCCACTTTGACTATCTAGCAAAGTAGAATCCAAACCAGAATATATTTGGGTGCTATTTAGGGCCTCCCCAAAGTTAAACTTTAAGGTTTTCAATATCTTGAAACACTCCGTAATTCCAAAATGACTTTCAAATGGTAACATTAAATACTTAAGAGTTATAAGAAGTAACAATAAGTACTAGAGTATTATAAATAGTCTCACTGTTGCTGCAAAGCATCAACATTTGAATTACTCTTTAACAAAGCTTTAGGATCACAAGGGGAATGTAAAATTAGCAATATAATGTGTTCTATTTTCTGTTTGCTTATTTTTCCAGGATAATCAGGGTAGAAAAGTGTACTCTGGCTTATGCTGACCACACATCTGGCAGTTTATCTGACACTCAGCTGCTTGAAGGGCATGGGAAGAAGTCCATGAAAATCTAACAGCCTGTCCAGTGATGTACATCTACACCCGCAGCAGCATTCCAAGCATCACCTGTATGTCAGGTACAATACAGAGGCACATGGACCATGAGCACTGCACAAGTACCCAGCTGCAAACTACCTGTTGTCTAGAGGAATCTCTAGGAAGCTTTCGGCCTGGACAGTATTTGATTTGACTTCAGCATAAGCTGTAGTTCTACCACATGCCTTTCAATATTTTTCTTAACTAATTTTCTCAAGGGCTAATATGTTCATTATTTTTAATGATTTTTAGAGACTGTCTTATAACAAATGTCCTTACATTGCTACTTATAATGTTTCACTTACTTTCTTAATGCATTAAGGACTATCATTCAATTTAATTGATACAAGAGTTAGGAAAATTTACCTTTCTGCAGAATTGCCGTTAAATGTTCTCCTAATAGCTGTTTCTCCACACAAGCAATCAGTGGTTTTCTATAACAGGCAAAAAGAGAATGTTTCAGAAATAAGGTTAAAGGAGAGACTTTGGTTAACTGTAAGACTGGGAGTTTACAGCTTACACAGATACTCTATGGAGCCAATCAGAAACCAAAGGGTCACAGAACAAGCACTCTGCTCACACGTGGACAGTCACCACTGCTGTTAATACAGAGTCTGAAGTATTTCTGAAAACAATTTACTTAAGAACATAAATAGACCAATAGATGCTGGGAGAAGGGGACACCAGTAGATAGGCAAGTGTGCCGTGCCTTACAATAAAAGTGGCCCCACACTTGGCTGGCAATCGGTACTCATGCTGTAGTCATTTTTTGAATTTAAGTTTTGCCTTCCATTATGCACATTACTTCTTGGATTGCTGCTGTGATTCTGCCCTCTTCTTCAACCCCAATTACTTCTCCAGGTTGCATAAAACCCTGTTTTCTACTGTTACAGCTATGTCTCTCTGTCCCCACTCTGTCTGCTTTCTTCCATAACCATTTATCAAAATCCAACTTAAGGAAGAGCTTTCATGAAGTCCAAGTTGCATGTCACACAGACCAGAATATTTGAAAATCTGGAAATTCAGCAGGTGTGACTGCCATAATTATAGGGACACAAACAATCATTCTTTCTGGGTTCATTAAAAAAAAAAAATCAGAGTATCTGTTTTATTCTGAGCTTATTAATTATGGCCATCTTCCCAAACCTTAATTTTATAAGGAACTTTTCAATGTATCATCTTAATTAAACCTCAGAGAACCCTAGAAAAAGGCACAGCAGACATTCTGGCCTCCATCCCACAGATGAGAAGACAAGAGTTCAGAGATGGTGTGACCTGCCCAGGGAGTGGTGAAGCTGAGAGTTGAGTTCAGCGAGTCGTCAGCACCTTTTCCAGTCTGCCTCCAGGAAAAGGAACAGTGACCCACATGAGGGGAGGTGAAGGGCAGAGAGTAAATATGCCATAAAATCCATCCATTTAAAGTGTACAGTTCAACAGTTGTTAATATATTTACAGAGTCATATAACTGTCACTATGATCTAATTTTAGAACATCATCATCATCCTAAAAGAAACTTCATACCCATCAGCACTTCCATTCTCTCCATCCACCCTCCCTGTCTCCTAATTAGAGGCAGATAGTAATTTCTACAGATTTTCCTATCCTGAACCTTTCCTATAAATGAGATCGCACAACATGACTTGTCTGGCTCTTTCACTTAGCAAAGTATTTTTATGGTTCATCCATGTTGTAGCATGTGTCAGTACTCCATTCTTTTTTTAATGCTGACTAATATTCCATTGTATGTTTACCCATTCATCAGTTAATGTGTTGTTTCCACTTTTTTACTATTATGAATAAAATAATAGTAAGAAACTATTATTTTATAATAATGGCTCAGTAGTTGAACCAGGAGGTCACAGTTCAATTCCTGGTCAGGACAAATGCCTGAGTTGCGGGCTCGATCCCCTGTAGGGGGTGTGCAGGAGGCAGCTTATCAGTGATTCTCATCATTGATATTTCTATCTCTCTCTCCCTCCCTCTCTGAAATCAATAAAAATATATTATAAACAAACAAAAAAAACAATGCTGCATGGACATTTGTGTACAAGTTTTGTCTATTCATTTCTCTATATATTTAGGAGAACTGGTGTATTGGAGAAACATATGGTTAACTGTTTAACATTTTGAGGAAATACCAAATTGTTTTCCACGGTGGTTGCCCCGTTTTACATTCCTACCAATTATGCATGAGGGTTCTAATTTCTCCACACCCTCATCAATGCTTTTGACTGCTTGCCTTTTTGTATTACAGACATCCTGGTGGGTACTAAGTGGTACTGCATTGTGATACAAAGATATAAATAAATAGTATCTTTGTAGACTCATTCAGTACTATCTGGGAGTATTTTTGCTCTTAGCACATTTTATATTATTTGTGATTACTCAGTACTTGTAAGATAAATTAACTGCTTTGTTTATGTAGTGTCAGATCTTGCCAGTGGTCAAGGAAGGATAAAAGTCTTTGTTGAGTATCTTGCTACAAACCTTAATAATAAGCAGGTTAATTATTAAAAAACCAGCCAGGAAAAGGTTTCACCTATGATCGAATTGCAAAAACTAAATAAATGAATAGTACTTACTGTGTACTGTGGTCTAAATACGTGATTACTCGGTCTCCTTCTTCCTCTAAACGTTTACTTACATGGTTAAGATATTCTGGAACCTTCCAAACAAAATATTTAAACACATCAGTAACAAAAAGATTCTTGATTTTACTGAAGAAACTGGAATATTGTTTTCCTTACAAATTTTTATTTAAAAGCAGAATATTTCAAGCCAAATATTAACACAGATTAATGGGGGTGGGGTGGTAAAGTGGGAAGTGTATGCAGGGCAGGTGGGATACACAGAAGTTTCCTTAAACTCAATTGTGGAGATGAAACTTAACCTCTAGAAGCAGGGCTAAGGCAGGACTGCATTGTTGTGCCCTGTTCACAGTGCAGTTCTGTGGTTGATGCCATAGGGCCCTCCATGCCTGGGGCCCCACAGACAGGTGAGCAGCAGCAACTGGGGGCTGATGTCATATGTACCCTCCCCCATCACTGAGGCCCCATAAACAGGTAAGCAGAAGCACCTGGGTCAGAGGTTATAGAGCCTAATGACACCCCCTGGCCCACATACAAAGAGTGTCAGCAAAAACTATTCAACAGACTGGTTGTCATTTGTGGACACTAAACAGCATGGTTGCAGAAGATCTCAAAATGCACATCAGTTCCAGGGACACATGGTCTCCCTGCTGTCATATGACAGCACAAGAAAGGCCCACAACACAGGTCTGTGGGGTTCTGATCTAGTGGCAGCAGCCAGGTCTGGTATTTGACTCGAAACTCCCTCTTTAAAACTAGGACAAAGAAACCAATGGCCGGTTTCATCCTGCACAGTAACAAGTAACATTTGGGTGACGGTCCCCAGGGGCTTCCTCCAGGACTGTGCTGTTGTAACACCTGCAAAACTGGCTGTCAAGCTTTTTTGGGTTCATATCACTATGTCTTTCATATGTTTTTTGGGGTAATTTTTTCATGTGGTTCACATAGATAAATTTTTTTCATGTGTTAGATTTCATATTTAAGATTTACCTCTTGCTTCAACTTGAGTTCCTTTATATACTTCCTTCAGAAGCTATCTTACTGGCTTTTTTTAATTATTATTGTCATTTGGAAGGAGGGCAAAAATGTTTCTATAGGAAATTAAATCCTTACTATAATAAGAATGAAGCTCATTACTGGATATTTCAGCTAGATTATAGATTTCAAAAAAATTTCAATAAAATGTTTGCATGTGTAAAAAGACAAACATTTAGAAATTACACTTAGATGCACATCTATAAAAATGAAATAAGGCAATTCAGAAACATTTTGTTGTCTCACCTCTCTTTCTTGCATTAACCTTTGGCCTTCTGCAGCATATAAACAATTAGTTTCTTCCAAAAATTTCAGTTCAAATGAATCTTTATATACCTAAGAAATGAGCAGAGTTATTGACCAATTACAGTAAACAAAACTACCTTTTGAAGTGTTGATGTACCCCAAATTTTGAGGGTGCAAGGCCACAGTGACTTGCACTAATTCCTTCACTGAAGCGTTTCAGGCCAGCTCAGCTGCCTCCTATGTAGCTGACCCCAGAGGCATAGCTGACTTCTGCTTAGCTGACCTTGGGTCAGCTGATTCCTGGCTGGCTGACCTCTACTCAGCTGACGGGGGCAGCCTAGACCACTTTTACTGCTCTCCTCTGAGTGCCACCAGGCCCTTGTCCTTTATCCAGGGAGTATTGGGCCCATGTTGTAAGGATTCTTTCCTATTGTGGCTCTTGGTGTGGTGTTAGCCCGAGTCATTCTCCTTCTAGTGGTTAAAAAAAAAAGCTCCCATATTTTCAATAAATACTTCTGTGATTTCATTTTTTGCACTTAAATCTTTGATATGTCCATTTATTTTGGTGTAAGTAGTTAGGCAGGGATCCAGTTTTTTTCTTATACACTGAAAAGTTACTGGTAAATTTAGAACAATAAGATATTTACCTGAAGATCAGAGAGCATACTCAGCAGACTTCGCAATAAGCTTCGGTCAACAGCTTCACCATTTCTTTCTTGTTCAATCAATAGCAGAATTCCATCAATAGTTTTACTCTGAACCATTTTATCACTAATAATATGGTTTCTAAATAGTTCTAATCCCATATCCCTGAACAAACAATAAAAAAGTAAACTATATTTTAGTTTCACTTTATAGAAATTTTAGGTGAAGCTCTAGCTACATTATATCATCCAAAGTCTGTTCATTTGCTAATTCTCTAAATCCAGGTGTCAAGATTTTTTAATTTTCATTGTGGGCCAGTCTAACTGTGCCTTGTATTTCCTTCTTTATCAAGGCTGTTATGTTTTCCTGGAGGGGGTCAGGCAACTGTTACATGAGGAATGTTGAGGCATTACTAGGTCAGGCATGTCATTGAAAGTATCTTGCAAAAACCTGCTATCCTCAGCCCGCAATTCACACCATTCTTCCTGGGCATGATCAGAGATGCTCAAGGCTTTAGGAACCTACCCTGCTCCACTGCCCTCATCAGCCCCTCCATGTCCTTTCCTTTTCCATCTCTGTTCCCTCTACAGAGCTTGTCATCCAACTGTTCCTCCCTGACACTTGGTTCTCTCCTTTATTTGGCCCTTTCAATGGGAGAACTGACATTAAAATATGACTTTAAGAGTCCATCATACTTCTTCAGCTCACTGCCTGAGGAATTTAGGAGGAAATTTAGCTGTCAGCTACTATCCACAAAAACCATGTGATAACAAAAGGACTCTATGCTTTGCCAAAACACCTCCTCAAATCCCCTAGGTGCCAAATACAGAGGGGGCCAAAGTTCAGATCCCTGAGCCCAGCCAGGTCTCCTGAATGGGCAGCTCAGGGGCAGTGGTGGTGGTGAGTAGTAATAACGGTGAGCAGTGGTAGTGATGGTGGTGATGGTGCTGAGTATAGAGTAGTGAGCAGTGGTGGTGATGGTGTGGCAGCAGCGGTACTAATGGTGAGTGGTAATAGCGACAAGCACTACATATGCTGGTGGGCGTGCGTTCTAGGGAGCCCTGTCTGTGTTGGAGAACCTTCTCCTCCTTCACTGTGTTCCATAATCACAATGGCCCTGTCCTGTTCCCTGGAGGAGCTGCAGATCAGTCTTCCGTGAATTTCAAAGACAGAGCAGTAAAGCCCAGTGGGCAGCATGTGGGCTCAAGCCAGTCACATGGGCTTGAATCTGCCCTCCCCTCCCCAACCCTCCCCCGATGCTTGCTGTGACTCTGAGGCAAGGAACTTAACCTTTCTGTCCCTGTCCTTCCTTAACACTAAATGGAGATCACGTGAATTGTGGTACATCTGGCCAGGCAGGTATCCAGTGCATAGGAAGTTATCTGTCCGCTAGAATCTTCTTCCTTAAATCTAAATCTCAGTTTAAGGCTTCAGGAGCAGCCCACCAACAACTGCCAGGGTATCTCATCAGCTTCATCTCTCTGATTCTCACACGTTCTGGGCATGCTGCTGTCCTGTCATCAGAGTGGACTTCTTTTCTCTATTGCCTCTTTAGCTACCTAACCACTCCTGCTCATTCTGCAGGGACTGGGCCCAGGCGTGCCGCTTCTCTCTTGTCTTTCCCAGTGAGTCTCTCCCACCTCACCGTGATTCTTGTACTGTACTATCGTGCTCAGTTTTTCTGCCTGTTGCAGTGGACTGAGTGTGGTATAGTATACTTTATACTATAAGCAACGTTCATAGCCTATGTTATAAACTACATTTATAAATTAAGAGTTCAGGCTAGGTAACCTGACAACCCAGGTATAGCAAGTTATTTGAACTCTGTGCTTCAGTTTCTCCACATATAACATGGAGACAATAAGAGTCACTCTTTACAGAGCTGTTCTAAGGATTAAGTGAATTAGTAGATGTTGAAGCACTTAGAACAGGGCTTTGTACAGAATAGAAGCTATGCAATTTGCTGTTATCAGTTTTACCATCCTTATCATTTCTCTGAATAAAGGCTATCTTTTCTGTGCAGTGTCTGCTTTATTGCAGACATGCGTGGATATCTAGCATGAGAAATGTAGGAGCCAGAGGAACAAAGGGGGAAAGTGGTATTAAGGAAGGGGAGAGTTTCAATAGTGTCTAAAGCTATACAGATGTCAGGTTATCCTATATAATGAAAGCCTAATATGCAAATCGACCTAATGGAGGAATGACTGTCACA
>NW_005871443.1:91570-107375 GCF_000147115.1 Myotis lucifugus | reverse complement strand
CAATGCAGGAGCAGCCCCTGGTGGTCAGTGCGCTCCACAGGGGGAGCAACACTCAGCCAGAAGCTGAGCTCATGGCTGGCGAGTGCAGCTGTAGGCGGGCAGTAAGGAGCAAGGGGTCATGGACTGCTAGAGCCCAGGACTGTAAGAGGGATGTCCAACTGCCCGCTTAGGCCAGATCTACAGGAGGATTGAGCCTAAGCTGGCGGGTGGACATCCCCCGAGGGGTCCCAGACTGCAAGAGGACACAGGCTGGGCTGAGGGACCCACCCCCCGTGCCCTCCCCCGCAAGTGCATGAATCTCGTGCACCGGGCTTCTAGTATAAAAGAAAGAGGAAAAAAAGTGACTATGGGATCTGGTAACCAAGAGATCACTGACGTCTAAGGCAAGAGCAGTTTCCATGTGGTGAAAGGAGAAACCACATTGTTTAGGGTTAGGGTGAAAAGATGGTGAGAAGTTGGAAAAGAAAGCAATTTTTTAAAAAGAACTCAGGTTTAAAGGTAATGAGAAAGTACATCACTTCTCAATGGGAGAAGGAACTTCTGCATCAACAAAGGAAGAATCCAAGGATGGGATTAAGGGCAGGCTTTTGTTAATGTCAGTTAGGGCTTCTTGAAGGCAACTCTGGGGAGACTTAGGGCAGGTGGGCAGAGAGGTGAAACACATTAGCAAAGGCTGTGGAAGTCAGTGACTAGAGACAATATTTATACCATCTTTGAAAGATGATGTGTGATGAACAGACTGAAATGACAGACCTCAATATCCTGAATAAAACTATGCCCCTGTGCCCTTGGATAGTCGGTAAGATGGAGGTTTTGGTGTTTTGGGGTGTGTGTGTGTGTTTGGGGCGGGGGGGCCTCAGGGCTCATAACTTCGCCTGCAGTTGTAAGTCTTTCTCAAGGTTTCACCAGACCACTGGAAAGAGCCATGCCAAGTCAAACGCCAGCCATCAAAGAGAGTATAACTGAGTTCTTCTCCCTCACAGCAGAGGTGAGATGTGTGTGAACACTGGCTCCAGAGATCCTGAAGTCTATAGCTGTTACAGAAACGTGGCTTCATACAGTACTTCCATGCTTGCCTGATGCCTCTGCTGGGACATTCAGTGCAAGCTGGGGGACGTGCTAGAATTTGCTCCCCTAACTCGGCCTGCCTCATCTTCATCCTGTCACCTTCACTGGTGATGGAGATGCTCTAGGCCAGTGGTCGGTAAACTCATTAGTCAACAGAGCCAAATATCAACAGTACAATGATTGAAATTTCTTTTGAGAGCCAAATTTTTTAAACTTAAACTATATAGGTAGGTACATTGTTATTAACGTAATTAGGGTACTCCTAAGGCTTAGGAAGAGCCAAACTCAAGGGGCAAAAGAGCCACATGTGGCTCGCGAGCCACAGTTTGCTGACCACGGCTCTAGGCTAACATCTACCTGGACCTAGATATATGCACTAGTGATTTAGGCTGACATAAAGGACCACAGACAGATGACTACATATGCCATCAAATTAACCAGCAGAAGACAAGTCAAACGTGTGGTTTCAGTCACAGCAGCAGATACAGCTATACTGACTAAAACACTCACCAGATGGAAGGAAGCATGGAATTCTGAAGTACGTAAGTGCGATCCAAAAATAGGAAAATACTTCTGATCATGATCTGGAAATTAGAAAAGAATTTATTTACGTATCTTACTAACAAAATATTTAAGATTAGGCCATTTGTACTATCATTATGCTAGGTACCTCAAATCTAATAACTGTTTCTTGATGAAAGATGTTTTCCACCAATACCCTTATGATTTATTTCCCCCCTCTATGTTTGTTTTTCATCGCCTTTATCCAGAAAATCTGATTGCAGGGATTTAAAGCATTTAGCCTAAAGGATACCTTTGAAATTTGATTTCCTAACTTATGTGATAAATCTCTTTAGACTGGGGAGATGCTCTAAACTTTCTAAACAATTAGTTCTTGTTACATTAGAATGAGGCTCTTGGCCAGTGTATGTATTGGACTGTACTCTGCAAGCAGAGCGAGGATGCAGCTGCTCCCTTTGCCGTGCTAGCATGCATGCTGTAACCCTGTAATTCTCCCATCACGGAACTTACCAGACTATTGTAGAGGTTCACTTACACACGTAAGCAAAACCTTTCCAACAGACTTTTATCTATTTCTACCATCTACCAGGTGCCTGGCCCAGAACAGACACACATTCATTATCCCCTACTTACTTCATTTAGGAAACAAAAGAATTCAACCTAGTTAGGAAAACTATTGATACTATCTTTTCTCTCACTTACATAATAAACAGCCTGGTCACACTAAAAACTCATATACATAAAATCAAATCAGAATCAATACATCTACAAAATCTAAGATTTTGGATGTTTAGTTATAGTAAAGTTCTGGAATTCAGACTTATCGGTCATAAGCTGGGATTAAGGAGAAAATTATGAGCTATCATCTGTCAGGTTGGGTTGAAGGCCAAGTTAGCAGCCAGCCCTGTTCTGGAAGAACAGAGTTCACCTTCTCCGATTTTCTCTCCTCTGCTGCCCAACTATGTTGGAGCTGGAGAGCAGCATTTGACCCCAAAGAGAATCTTAAACAGAACTTCCCTATCTCAGCTCACATTCTGGCCCTTCTACCTTAGTTAGGTGAGGGAAGATGGATGAGACTGGTGCTTTGATGAAAAAAAAGGAAAAAGAAAAAAAGACACAACAACAACAACAAAAGATAGCTGGATTAAAAGAGGACACATACTCCCAGCTACTAAAATGTCTAACTAAACCAGAGGCAGACAAAGACCAAAGAGGAAACGAGATCTGACATAAAAAGCAGTACTGATGAAGAGTCAGGGAGAGTGCACCATATATAAAACTAGCATTAATAGAAAAGTCAATATGCTTACCATTTGTCTGCAGTGATCTTGCCAGCATGTGTTAATCTTCTTTAAAAACAAAACACTATCTAGTGAGTCTGTGCAGACCTGCTAAGGAAAACTTTAGAAATCTTGGGCAATTCATTGCAATTTTAACTTCAGCTCTCTTCACCACAGAATACTACATACATCAGTTAATAATTAAAATACTACCAGAGCAGAAGTTCAAAAACCATAAACACAGTTTTTCTAATTTCCACATCTCATAACTTAGCTGTCATTATCCCTGACTGCACTCCCCCGTTTTTCATTTTTCACTGCCCCTCCTTTCCGGTTTCCCTTCCTGCTGGCAGCACTTTACTGCCTTATTACTTTCAGAGCCCTGCCAGCTGAAGCGAACCACCAAGTCAGAGGCTTCCTGGGCCTCGGTGACGGAACCAAAGGCCCTACCCCACAAAGGGCAGAACATGACCTAATCCTGTACCTGAGCTCCTAGAGACCCTGTCCCAGCGGGGAGGAAGCAGGTCTATTATTAATAGCACTGAGGGATTGGCAGCCGCAGGGAAATTGCTGAGGTTTAACTTTAACCTCTAGTCTCAGTGAAACTGACAAGTCACATTCGCACACCAAAGTAGGAACACTCTCAGCTTGACTCCTGGAGTACGTTTTTAAAGAGACACTCAAAATGCTGTTCATGGGCGGGGGGGGGGTGACCTGAATGTTGGTTCCTACAGCAAACCATGGCTAAGTGCCTTGAGCACGGCCTTCACAGGTTTTTGCAAAGACCAAGAGTTATAAATGTCTGCATACTGCTTGATAGTTTACAAAGCACTTTTCATACTTGTGCTCATTGAATATTCTAACAGATGAACAAAAACAGCTTGTTGAAGTGGAAGGACACAGGTTTCCTGGGCATCAGTCCAGCTCTACACTTCTCAGCTCTATGACACTGAACAAATGATGAACTTCCCTAGGCCTTAGTGCCTCCATGTGGAGAACACACTCCTGAGAGCTATTGTGAGGTTACACATAAAATTCTTAGCATGTAGTGAGGAGAAAAAACATACCAGCTAGAGTGTGACATGTAAAATCAGATAGTCGTTGGAAGTCTTCAGTGGGTGAAAGTCTGACAGCGGGAGGGGTAGCCAGAAGAGGATAGGACACCAGCCAGGACATTAGGAAGGGGACAGGTGATCTGGAGAGCAGTGGATGGACTGACGGGCATATCTGAATCCTTGTCACACCCATAAGGGTAGCTGACCACAACCACAGTGGTCCTGGCCAAATCTTAATTTCTCTTGAGGCTTTGCCAATACATTAAAAATAGTCAGTCATAGCAAAGACCTAATATTTCAATGGTTAACAAGTCATCCTGGAAGAACTCTGTTTTCAGACTGTCTGAACACACACACACACACACACACACACACACACACACACACTGAATCAGTCACAAGCACATTTAGACAGGTGCCACCATGGAGACCCAGCAGCTCTGGCACCCAGTGCTGGACAGGAGGCACTTGCCCTGTGGTCGACACCCTGGCAGGTTTCCACAGGCTGCCAGTCAGACAGTCTGCAAGGCTGCACAGGGATAAACCCACACCAGCCAACCTGACACCACTGGTTGGCTCAGGTGCTGCAACTAAGCAAGGCACAGCTCTATCTGGTGCAGGGTTTCGTTAGGATAGGAAAGTCCAATGTGAGGGGTTCCTTAAACAAAAGATACTTTTCTTTAAAGAGCTGGGTAAAATCAATATACATTTTTAATAACTTTTTGCCATTTCCTGTGGAAAAAGTATGAAATGTAGGCTAATACCACACAGTGAGGCATCTATTGAGCTCCACTCTTCTAAATATCCAAACCAATTCCAGACCTGAAGCTATAACAGTAGCCAGAAAGCTGTACATGATTACTCTCAGGATTTAAGACATACAGGCATGCTGAGGTTTGTCAACAGTTTATTCTTCAGATAGGTTCTCCAACAGCCATCCTTTTTATCTTTTCAAAGAAGAGCCAGTCCTAGTTGAAGAATCAATATGGTCTACTATGGGTGAGTTAGGCAAGTCTTCAAATAACAACAAAAAAATCCAGTGGCAAAATGCTCATAATATACCAAGGAAAAAACTCTATGTATCTGCGATTACAGTGATCTAAAACAACAAAGATAGTAGTTACACTGGAGAAGAGAAGTGACAGGTCGGTCCTATTTTTGCCCACATTTTCTAAGCCAGGTATCCAGCTTTTCTAATCCCAGCAAAGAGAGTGACACCTGAGTTGTCCTTGCAGCAGGGGACAAAGCAGGAGATAATGGTCCCGCATCACAGACCAGCAGTGGTTACTTACCACCCGACACCCCTCACCTAAATTAGGTCCCCTTGTCATAATCGCTAAGAATAACATTATCTTTCTTAATAACTACCCAAGTTCACATTCCACAATATTTAATTACTGCCTCCCTCATTAGTCTATAAAGCCCATGGCAGCAGGAGCTATGTCATGTTCACCTCTGAATCCTAGCACTAATCTGGGGCCACTCACATGCCATGTGGTCTTGGGCCTTCTGGCTTATGAGGGTACCTGTAACTTGGAGTGCTGTGCAAATGTTTGAAGCTTAGTCTACTACCCGCAAATGCTCCATGCATGCTCACTGCACACCAGTCCAGTGAGTATAAGCTGAAGGTCTTTATATAAAGAAGCTCAAAGCCTACTGTCATCAGCACAGATTATAGATAGGTTTAGAGGTAATGGTGCAGCTTCATGATTTCCCTAACAGCAAAGACTTCATTTCCTTATGCATCCTTCTGTTCTGAGGACTACACTGTTTTTGTGTGTGACTGTTCACTGATGCCACATGCTAATTAGCATCTCTATGACTAAGAAAATCTGCACAGCTGTACAACTGAATCAGGGGAAGGAAAAAGTGACTTCTGTCTATAGTTATTTACAGATTTAGATTCTGAGGACAGTTTGCTATTTTATTTTATTTACTTATTAATATATTTTTATTGATTTCAGAGAGGAAGGGAGAAACATCAATGATGAGAGAGAATCACTGATCCGCTGCCTCCTGCATGCCCCCTACAGGGGAATGAGCCCGCAACCTGGGCATGTGCTCCTGACCGGAATTGAACCCAGGACCCTTCAGTCCATAGGCCAATGCTCTATTCACTGACCCAAACCAGCTAGGGCTAGTTTGCTATTTTAGAACTCCTCATGAATCAAGTGTAGGTACACAGCATGTACTTCTTTCTATACTGTGTGATGCTTGCTTTAGCCTAGGCTGCTTGTGGCTGAGGTGTGCATGTGTAGGGAATCTCCTCTATGTTGGGGAAAGGCATATCACCAACAGCAGGTAACTTATTTTGAAAGGGACAGATAAGTGCAGAATTAATCAAACATATTAACAAAGGAATGGATATGGTAACCTAAGAGAATAACAGCAGATGACTTAATTCCACAGGCATCCTTTGTACCTGATCTGTTCAACCTATGAAGGGCTTTCTGAAGTCTCCCTCAATTTTTATGCTGGCCTAAACAGCAGCATGCAATCAATGTACAGTAGGTAGCAATCCTTGAATCTTAGAAAATAGAGTTACATGAAACACTGGAATATCCCAGAGCAAGAGACATCTGAATATGCTTAACTTAGAATATTCCTGGCCCAGTGAGAATCTGGGCATTTGCAACAGCACTAACACTTGGCCACTGTTAAGACCAGGATAGGTTATATAACTTTCAGCAAGAACAAAACTCTGAAGGCAGGACTGTGTCGCTCATCATCTACCTCTATCCTTAGTGCACCATGCCACACTCTTGCCTGCACAGGCAGGCTGGCTGTTCTTTCTTTACATCCCAATAGCTTTTAAAACCCTCACTACATTACTTTGTAAATGAGTATCTTTCTGATTCTGTCAATCCCATTGGAGTTTAAGCTCTGAAGGGCCAAAATCACATTTCATTCATGTTTACTTTTCTCAGGACCTAACATTACCTAACATTATGTGGTAAATACTTAATAAATGTGTACTATCTCTGGACTGTCTGTCAATCTACTTCATCATTCTGTCAAAATGATTTTCCTAAAACACAATCTAAATACATTGGGTTCTTGCTTTAATAACCTGTAAGGATTCTCAGATGCTCATAGATTTAAGTTCAAATCCTTAATGGTGTACACAGATTCAAATCAAGTTGCAACTTAGCATTATAGCCTCAAACTTCACCAATTCTTCCAGGTTATAATCACACCACACTCCTCCAGGTTTTCATGAACACCCTTTCATACTCTGCCTTCCGATGCCTCTTCACTCACTAGCTGGCTAGAACCTACTCATCCTTTAAGATACAATTCAAGTGTTACTTCCTCTGGGAAGCTGTGCCCCAAATGCTTCATGTGTTGTAGTTCCTGTACTTGACTCTAACCATTCAACATTTTGAATTCCGATGCCTCACATTAATAAGGCACACATTTCATCTATAGTGTGTCTCTTTTTCCTTTCTTCTTTTATGAAATGGTAATTCTTATAATCATGGCTTTGTACAGCATTTAGGAAATATGGTAATTCCCTTGCACCTATCACAGTGTTGTTACTTCTTGGAGGGTAGAAATTAGATATGGCAATCATTTTTCTAATTTCTAGTAGACAGGAAGTACTTGTTGAATGAGTGAGTTAATGAACACATTCATGTTACCCATAGGATAGGATTAACTGGCAGGATAATTTGATCAGGTAATAAAAAAGCAGTCTTCAAGTAATCTGGGACAACTGGATTAGGACAAAGTTACATCAGCTCACTCTTTCGAGTTCCTGTCTTGGAGAGAGGGCTTGGGAATATGCTGAGAACTTCCAGCAAGCCTGTGAGTCAGGCTAATTTTCAGATGCCAACATCCTGAACATGGGTTCCTGGACCCAGTCCCCGGGATTCCAGAACTGTGGCACCAAGGCGCTGAGTGTATCTTCAGCGGGTCCCTCTGAGACGTGGTACACACTGGCCAGATTCCAAAAGGCCTAAAGTGTTGTCACTATTAGGACAGAGCTTTGCCAGATAATATGGTAGAGGTATACTTACAGATGTCAATATAATAGAACAAGAATTGACATCACTGACCCATTTATAAGAGAGAACTACAAATATTATCCTAAACTGAGACATCTCACTGTGGACCTGGACTTCATCATCATGATTAATAAACAGCCCCAATGCCAGACAACAGAACTACTGCAAACTGCCAAGGGAGATTTCAATGAGCTCTAAATGCTTCAGTTTCTCAATGGAAGAGAAAAAAATTCTTTCAGCTGAAAAAAACATCTAGAAACAAGTACACTCCAATTATCTAATTTCACAAATGAAGAAACAGAGGCCCAGAAAAGTGCAGTCACAAGTAGATTGTCTTCAATTATAAGTCCACGTTCTGATATGTGGGTGGCTATAGTAATGGAAGGGAGCTGGGGAACTAGATGGAAGCCAGATGGCAAGTGATTGTCTACAAAATGCTAAGGAGCTCCGAGTTTCCCTGGCAGTCATATAGTCACAGATGGCAAAATTAGTGGCAAAATTCTACATTGCCCCTGCCTATAACTTCCTCCCCTTGATTGTGGATCACCCAGTAGAAGCAAATAACCATGTTGTCAGAGAGGTGACCTCATGACAAGAAACCAAGGGTGGCCACAGGGCACTGAGAGGGGGCTCGGTTCTGTAACTGAGTGAATTCTGTCAACATCTGTGAGTCTGGAAGAGGAGCTGACCACCGGACCAGAGACACCTTGATTTCAGCCTGAGACCCTGAGCAGAAAACCCACTGAGCTAAGCCACTATTCTTGACTATACTTTATGAGCTGGCAAATGGGTATAGGTTTACATAGCCAAGTTTGTGGTAATTTGTTACATATCATAGAAAACTAACACAGATGGGTTTTTATAAGAATAAAGGATAACAGAACTCAGACTTTAAGACATTTTTTAGAACTTTTTCTAAATGCTTAACCAGATCCTATAAAAGGACACTGTTTTGCTTTGACCAGATTAGCAAAATGATATAAATTCTACTTAAAGAAAATCTATTATATTGGGTCATATGAAGCAAATTTAAGGTTTCTGTTCTGTAAATAAAAGAAAATTTAAAAAGTCATTTAAAAAATATTAAGGATACCCATTAGTTCTTTATCCTATTAATTAATGTTCAGTTTCAAAATATTTAGGTAACGAATAGAAACTTCATGAGACAACAAAAGGATATTCTCTAAACTGAAGAATTTGTGCTTGGACATGATCTTCACAGACCTGGCGGAGCTGCTTGTAAAGCGTTGGGGAAACTTTATGAGAACAGAGGTTTTCAACAGCCTAAAAACAAAAGGAATAAATGAATTATTCACTATGAATAACAAGTGAGTTCTTTCTTAAAAACAACCCTATTTGTATACATAGCTATAATCATAACAGAAGCACTTACATAATTATATGTAGCTGTGATCATTTACATGAAGCCTCCTCCCCCATATTTATGTAATATACAAATAAACCATTAGGTTTTAGGGCAATTACTGTTGGAACACTGGAACCCAGTACGAGTTTGGTAAAAAATATACTTCACAATAGTTAATATTGAACACAGATTCAACAGCAACCCTATGACAGCCCCATGACACCTAGGATCCCAGTTGGTGTGCCTGTATCCTATTTGAGCATCTCGCAATGTTTCTAGATGTTTTAATTCATTAGTCTGAGGCTGGAGCCACAGGAATGTGTGAGTTTATTGTGATGATATGAAATGAGAGTATGATATCATTGCTCCAGACTCTCAGAGAGCACCTTCCAGGAAGGTGTGGTGTATTATGAGCTTCTAAAATCAGGTGAAACCATTAATACTGATCGCTACCGACAACAAATAATCAATTTGGATCACGCTTTGATAGCGAAATGACCAGAATGTGCAGCAAAGTAATTTTCCTTCATGATAACACACCATCACACACTTCAAAACCAGTTAAAGACACCTGAAAAGATCTTGCCTGGAAAGTATTAACCCACCCGCCATATTCACTAGACCTTGCTCCTTCAGATTACCACTTGTTCCCATCAATGGCACACTCACTTTCTGAGCAGCACTTCAAAACGTACAAAGAAGTGGAAAATTGGGTCTCTGAATGGTTTGCCTCAAAACAAGAAAAGTTCTAATGGAACGGTATCCACAAATTACCTGAAAGAGGGGGAAATGTGTAGCTAGAGATGGACATTACTTTGAATAAAGCACTTTCGATGTTTCTCTTGAAATTATTGTGTTTTCTTTGATTACAAAATCTGCCATTATTAACCAATACACCTAGTACGTATTAACTTAAATTAAGGAAATACAGCAATTACTACCATGTAAAACATGCATTTTTACAAGGGTCAAAAGAGAATGTGGGCCCTATTGAGGTATGGCTCAGTTGGTTGGGTGTTGACCTGTGCACTGAGAGGCTGACAGTTTGACTCCAGTCAGGACACATGCCTGGTTGTGAACCTGATCTCCACTAGGGGTTGTGCAGGAGGCAGCCAATCAATGTTCAGTTCTCACATGGATGGTTCTCTCTCTCTTACCCCTCTCCCTAAAAATCAATAAAAAATCTTTTTAAAAAGTGTGGAATGATGACAATAATTGCATAACAATAATAAAAACCTTTCCCCTACATTTTGTCTTACTACTGAAATAAGGATTTCTATCTACATTGTGTTTTTACATCTTTCACATCTTTTCTCAAAGTCTTCAATTCTGTCACTTGTAGTCATATCTTTATATATTTTCTTTAAAAAATCTAGGATAACCCTCCCCTGGTTAAAACTGGTTTAGGGCATATTACAACTAGTAAAGCAATGCTATAGAAGCACTTTGCAGCAAACTAGCCTAAATTTGTCAATGAATTTCCCTTCCTGGAATAGATTTTACAACAAGGGCTACAAACAAAAGACAAAGAAGGACTCAGAAATTTCACTCTGGGTGCTTATGTGAAGAAAATAAAACACTAATTCGAAAAAATATGTGCACCCCTATGTTCACTGCAGCATTACTTACAATAGCTATGATGTGCAAGCAACGTAGGTCCACTGATAGATAAATGGATAAAGAGGAAGTGAGAGCCCTAGCCAGTGTGGGTCAGTGATTAGAGCATTGGACCGAGCACCAAAAGGTCATGGGTTCGCTTCCCGGGTCAAGGGCACCTACCTGGGTTGCAGCTTCAATCCCAAGCCCCCGCTGGGGCACACGCAGGAGGCAACTAATTGACGTGTCTCTTCCACATCAATGCTTCTCTTTCTTCCTTCACCCACTCTTTAAAAATCAATGGAAATGAGATACACACACACACACACACACACACACACACACACACACAGGAACAGTATTCAACCTTGAAAAAAGAATGAAATCTTGCCATTTGTGACAACATGGCTGGATCTAGAGCAGCCGTGGGCAAACTACGGCCCGCGGGCCGGATTCGGCCCGTTTGAAATGAATAAAACTAAAAAAAAAAAAAGACCGTACCCTTTTATGTAATGATGTTTACTTTGAATTTATATTAGTTCACACAAACACTCCATCCATGCTTTTGTTCCGGCCCTCCGGTCCAATTTAAGAACCCATTGTGGCCCTCGAGTCAAAAAGTTTTCCCACCCCTGATCTAGAGGGTATTGTGCTAGGTGAAATAAGTCAGAGAAAGACAAATATTGTATCATTTCACTTATATATGGAATCTAAAAAGGATAAACAAATGAAGAAACAAAATAGGCTCATAGATACAGAGAACAAACTGATAGTTGCTGCGGGTGGTGGGGAATGAGCAAAAAGGTAAAGGGGATTAAGAGGTACAAACGTATAAGTCACAGGGATGTAAAACACAGCATAGGGAATACAGTCAACAATATCACAATAATTTTGTATAGTGACAGGTGATTATGAGACTTATTGAGGTAATCACTTTGTAGGTATATAAATGTCAAATCACTATGTTGTATACCTAAAACCAAAATAATATTGTATGTCAACTATACTTTAATTAAAAAGAACTTTATATTCCAGAATTAAATGTTTTTAAAAAAGGACAAGGAAAACAACTATGTTATCTTTAATCACTATAAGAAAATGCAATGTATGTGGGAGGGGCAGGGGGAAGGTATACATTTGAACAGGTTGTATGAGCCCAAAGACTATTAGAACAAGAATATCTTAGCCTCTAGTTAAGATCAGATTCAGTACTCTATACTCTGGGAAAAGTCATTTAAATTATCTACACATAATTTTCTACTGCTTGCAACTACATTCTTATTTGAATCTTATATAAATATTGTGAGTTTTGGTTAAAAGTTTATAATATATTCTAAGTCTTTTTCCAAGTATATTAACTTAGCAGCACTAATGAAGTCTTTCATAATTTTATATACCTCATTACACATTTTACTTATGAAATGAAAATGATAAGTTTAAGAGATATACTACTTCAATATATATTAATTTCTCTCGTTTGGATTTAATTCTCAATAACAAGATATAATACTAAAAAACAAACAAATTGAGTCTTATTTGGCACGTACTATTTAATATGAAGCACCTGAGATTTATTTCTTTTTAAAATTGAGAATCTGGAGACCTCGTAAAACAACTAGCCAAACCCTGAGGTGACCCAGGTTTGCTGTGGGTGCCGTCATTTCTCCATGTCTTTTGCTGAGTCACCGCTAGTGTCTTCATGTTACAGGCACCTCATTACCTTAGAAGAGAGAGGGCAGCCCTGCTCTCTACCCACACTGGCAGGGATTGTGGCAAACTTTTCTGTAGTTATAAGGAGCAGCACACCCAGGAATCCCCCCTTCCTAAAACTAGTTTTGGAGATTTAGTCATGTTCTGAGGTTTAGATGCTTTCTCTAGGTATACAGAGTACTGGATCTGACCTGTATTGTGTGTTTCATATTTGGGTGCTGTTGCTGTTCACTTTTTAAAGAGCCATCGTAGAGAAAAGAATTTAATCCAGTAACTGGAGGTAGGGAAGCAGTAGCAATTGGGGCCTACTTGTATTAGGATAAAGATGTTTTTCTTGTATCAACTTAGCCAAGTGGGAAAACTGTGCTTGTCTGAATTTTTACAACACAGCTGCTCTCTAATTAGGTCTGTCATGTCACTGCGCCCGAGTTCTTCAGATGGCTGATTGTATTAGGACAGACCAGTGTATTAAAGCAAAACAGACAAGCACATCAATGTCTACTGCTTGTCTATTTGTAGTGTCAAACCCTAACTCCCAAGTACACTCATTACTGCTAAATTAAAATGCTTCCCCTCAAGTGTGGAATACCAAAACAGGATATTAAAGTGAGCGTTGGGGTAAAAAGAACTATGAAATTAGGGTGTACCAATTCTGGAAGATTGTTTTATGTAAAGATTTTTAGAGCTATAAAGTTGAGACAAGAGAGAAAAAGGAGTGAAACATATCACAGGTAAGGAGTGAAAAACCATAAAGAGAAATAGCAGATAAGTATAAGAGTTACTTATGTAGAGCAAGGGGAAAAATTAAAAACAACACTTGTCCCTGGGGAAACCACACCCCTGGTCGTTATCATAACGAAAGATATACTGGCTGGAGCACAAGGCAAAACTCACACTCTTCATTTCACAGTTAACAGGCCAGTACAGTGTTCTTAGTGATGTGAGTAGTTCAGAATTGGACAATTTCCCTCCACAGCAATGGTTCCTTGCTAAGCAATAAACAGTTGTGAAGATGGACCCGACTCAAAAGCAGGCCTATTAAGTTACCAGCGTGCCATACAAGGAGAAGGTGTTAAAGGGCTCTACCCCTCCAGCTTCCTACCTCTAAGAAATGAGTTAACAATGTAAAAACTAAATCAGGATTAAAATCTGAGTGAGGGGATACATTTTGAGAGGGAAGTCTCATAGAATGAGAGCTTTGAGGAAAACCAGGGACAGTCTATTGGCTGTGTTTACCAACACTGATTGCACAGTAGATGTGCAGTTGACCATTTTCTAGGCTGGGCATTTTCACTTTTTCTAATCCATTTTAGCAATCCTATTAATACATTGAATACCTAACTCTACTTCATTATCTATCATTAACTTATCAACAGGTAGGAGGATTTCATAGAAATATTATCCTTTGACTCAAGATAAATAGCATGGCTTTTCCATAACTGTCAGTCCTCTGCAAAGGGTTTGTTTTTGTGCATCAAAACTAGCCTGAAATTGTGCTCACTTTGGCAGCACATATACTAAAATTGGAACAATATAGAGATTAGCATGGCCCCTGAACAAGGATGACACGCAAATTCATGAAGCGTTCCATATTAAAACAAACAAAACTAGTCTGAAATCAACATGTATCCTTCCTCTGAAACCCTTCTTAAAAATGTAATCTTCAGTTTTCTGTTGTCTCATTAAGCCGACAAGTAGGGCTAAAACATACAGACAGCCCTGGCTAGTTTGGCTGAATGGATAGAGAGTCAGCCTGCAGAATGAAAGGTCCTGGGTTCGATTCCAGTCAAGGGCACAGGCCAGGGTTGTGGGCTCGATCCCCAGTAGGGGGCATGCAGGAGGCAGCCGATCAATGATTCTCTCTCATCATTGATCTTTCTCTCCCTCTCCCTTCCTCTCTGAAATCAATAAAAAAGAAAAGGAAAACATACATAAGACACACAAATATACTTTCTTCAGCAAGTAGTGATTACAAATTTAAACTCAAGTCTTCCAAAACAGACAGAAAAGGTCTCCACATTCAAAATATTCTCCTCCTCGTATTACAGAAGGAAAATTAATATGGGTGTTGTGTGCGTTTACGACTTTTTCATCATCAGACTTTGAATCTCCTTTACCAGACAAGAATAAAATAACAAACAAACAATAGGCAAGCTTCAACAGACACACTGTAATTATTTCTTTCTAGGAAGGCCCTAAAGTATCTGTATGAGGGAGAGGATGCACTGACAGGCAGGTAAGAGACCTTGACAAGGAGATACTAGACCTCACTTTGAGGAAACTATTCAACATCAAAACATAAGAGATTCTGCATCCTGAAAATCATCCTGAAAACTTCCTTAAAAAAACAAAAATGAAACTTTGGTGAGAATTGTTACTTTCACGTAAGAATCTTTGACAAAATATATGCCCCACCAACTCAGCAAAAAATTAAGACTTTATTTTGAAACATCAGGGCAGATGCATTGTCTGACTACTTTATCAGAGATCAGAATAATGCAAGTGGTCAATAATTTCACAATGACATCACTTACTATTTCTAACCCATTTGCTTCCATAAGATCTGAGCAGCTCACTGTAAAAATAGTACTTCTCTGTGAGTGACCAGGAGCCTGCCTATGCACACGCCCCTCCATAAGGTGATCAACTGATCCCCACATGGGCCCTCCTGCAATATTCCCTGGAATGTGTGATGCCATTTGGGGTAAGCATTCTCAGTCCTGAGGATCACAAGTCACACACATGGACACTTAGGGCATCTGAAAGCACTACTTATGATACTATGTATGGTGACTATTATAAGACATATCACTGGGTAAAAGGTATGGCAAAGTCCCTCTACTAGGAAAGTGATACCAGACAATCAAATCTCCAGGAAAGGAGGAATAATAAGCCCTCGCTCTAAGATATAATACTTTATTAAATTAAAAACCTATGAGCGTTTAGACACTGCTAAGACTCTTACTTCTGGTAAAGATGAAGTAAAGAAACTAGACTAGCCCGGTCAGTGTGGTTCAGTGGTTGAACACTGATCTATGAACTAGGTCAAGGAGGTCAAGGTTTGATTCCAGGTCAGGGCACATATCCAAGTTGCGGGCTCCATCCCCAGCAGGGGGGTGTGTAGGAGGCAGCGGATCAATGATTCTCATCATTGATGTTTCTATCTCTCTCTCCCCCCTCCCTTTTCTCTGTGAAATCATA
>NW_005871443.1:81999-91470 GCF_000147115.1 Myotis lucifugus | reverse complement strand
ATATATATATATATATATATATATATATATATATATATATATATATATATATATAAAGAACCAGACTAACCCTTCTGCCTGAATAACCCACCCAACCCAATCAATCAATCAAACAAAAAAACCCACCAACCCACAAAATATACGAAACAGCAATTTTTCAAAGCAGTGCACATTGGGCTATGAAAGACAGTGAACTCTGGAAGACGGGAAACAAACAAACCCCAACTGCTCTCTTGCTTTCTGCATCTAGTGCAGCAGTTCTCAACCTGTGGGTCATGACCCCTTTGGGGGGTTGAACGACCCTTTCACAGGGGTCGCCTAAGACCATCGGAAAACAGATATATAATTACATATTATTTTTGTGATTAATCACTATGCTTTAATTATGTTCAATTTGTAACAATGAAATTGGGGGTCACCACAACATGAGGAACTGTATTAAAGGGTCTCGGCATTAGGAAGGTTGAGAACCACTGATCTAGAGTTTCCAGGCTGCGGAGCAGGTGCCCTGAGCTGAGGATCAAGTCAGCAAGACGAAGCCCAGAGGGGAGAGATGCAGCCAGAGTGGAGCTTGGATATGTGCAAAGAGACCTCAAGGGTATTCAGCAGAGCACTGACAAGCACAAATGTGTGAGGAAAATAGCTGAGGCCAGAGAAAGAACCACCAAAAAAGTTTAGACAATAGTGTCTGGTGCTCACACAGGGCCTGGAATGGCACCTTCCCATTAGCCAGATTAGAAAACCACAGGACAGTGGGTATATTCAGGAAGGTTTTGCCTCAGTAGTAGGGGCAGTTCGCCCTAGACAAAATACTGCTCTAGTCTTACCTAACAAATCTTAAAAGCAAGACTTTAAAAGATCTAACAGTTTCCAATAATTTATGTTTGGAACAAAGCTGGAAAACATTTATAGGAATACAAAAATACCACAGGAGTCAAAATTCACAATGTCAGATACCCAATCAAAGATGATCAGACATGCAAAGGAAAATACAACCCTTATAGGGGAGAAATTCAATCCGTCAAAAGCAACCAGAATTGACAGAGATGACAGAATTGCAGGCCAGGAATTCTATAAAACAGGTATTACAATTATATTCTATGTGTTCAAAAGTTAAGTAGAGACAGAAAAGATACTATAATGACTCAAATTGAACACCTAAAGAGTAAAACAACTCATGACTTGAAAATTACACCAAATGATATTAATAGCAGATTAGACACTGCAAGAAGCTTAATGAACTTGAAGAAATGGATAACCTGAGTAGTTCTATTATCTACTGAAGAAATTTGTAGTTTAAAATCTTTCCACAAAGAAAGCCAAGATGGCTTCACTGGGAAATTCTCTCAAATATTGAAGGAAGAAATAACTCCAATTCTATAAAATTATTCTAGAAAATCAAAAGGAGGGACCATTTCCAACTCATTTATGAGGCCAGCATTACTCTGATATCAAAACTAAAGACATTATAAGAATAGAAAACAACACACCAATATCCTTTGGTATCACAGATGCAAAAATTAACAAAATGTTAGCAAACTGAATCCAACAATACATGAAAATGATAATACCTCGTGACCAAGTAGGATTTATCCCAGGAATACAAGATTGGTTTAACATTTGAAAAATCAATAATGTATATGAGCATAACCAATGGACACAGTAGGGAGGCGAGGGCATGTGCTGGGGGGTGGGAGTGGCTGGGGAGAGGTCAATCAAGGAGACTCATGTAATACTTTAAACAATAAAGATTTAAATTTAAAAAAATCAATAACGTAATAAATGAAAAAAAAACCCAACAAAAATTATCTGAACACCTCAATAGTTGCAGAATTTGTCAATCTCCAACATGTATTTCTGATAAAAATTCTCAGCAAACTAGGAATAGAAAGGACCTTCTTCAACCTAACAATGGCTATTTTAAAAAAACCCACAGTTAACATACTCACTGATGAAAGACTGAACACTTTCCTCCTAAGATCAGGAACAAGACAGGGATGTCTGCTTTTTTCCAATTCTCTTAACCATACTAGAGGTTCTAAATGGTGCCATGAGGCAAGAAAAGGAAATAAAAGGTACGCAGATTAGGAAGAAGTAAAACTATCTCTATTTACAGATGACATGATTGTCTATGTAAAAAATCTGATGAGATCTACAAAAAATTACTAGCTATAAGTAGGGTTAGCAAGATAGCAGTATACAAGATCAATATATAAAAATCATTTGTATTTCTACATACTAGTAAGAACCAGAAATTGAAATCATGCCACCATTTATAACACATTAAATACATAAAATAAGGAATCAATTTCACGTAAGATATACAAGACCTGTACACTGCAACTAGAAAACATTGCTGCAATTAAGGAAGACCTAAATAGAGAGCTGTCCGTTGTGACCAATTGGCAGACTCCACATTGTCAAGACATCAGAATCAATTCTTCCCACGCATATCTATAAATCGACATATACCCAATCAAAATTCTAGTAGGCTTTATGGTAGAAATTGATGAACAGATTCTAAAATTCATATGGAAATACAAGAGACCTGGAATAATCAAAACAACTTTGAAAAAGGATAAATTTGGAGGGCCAACGTTCCTAATTTTGAGACTCATTATACCCAAACATACATCGACAATGATTTTTGACAAAGGAGCAAAGGCAGTTCAATGGGGGAAAGGACTCTTCAATAGCAGGGGTGGGGAACCTTTTTTTTGCCAAGAGCCATTTGGATATTTATAACATCATTCTCAGGCCATACAAAATTCTCAACTTAAAAATTAGCCTGCTATATTTGGTCAAATATTTCATTAACTTACCCCTAATGCCTTGGGAGGGCCAGACCAAATTATTTTGTGGGCCTTACATGGCCCTCGGGTTGGACATTCCCCACCCCTGAACAGGGAAGACATTTAATTTAGATTTATAACTCACAACACATACAAAAACTCACCCAAAACAGATTATAGACCTAAATGTAAAACCTAAATTCCTAAAATGTCTAGAAGGAAATACAAGATAAAATCTTTATGATCTTAGTTTAGGCAAAGTTTCTAAGATCGATACTAAAAGCACAATCCATAAAAGACCAAACTAATACATAGACTTCTTCAAAATTTAAAACTTGTTTTCTGAAAGACATAATTGAGAAAATCAAAGGAAAAGTTGTGTGTGGGGGGAGCAGAAGGGTAGTGAATGGTAAAGGGGGTCAAATATATGGTGACAGAAGGATATTTGACTTTGAGTGGTAAACACGCAATGCAATATACAGATGATGTATTATAGACTTGTACAAAAAAAAAGGACAAGCTGCACTATTTGCAAGGCAAATATCCAGTATAGGACTTGTACCCAGAATACATAATAAACTCAAACAGAACATATAACAAACTCATACAAAATAAGCAACCCCATAAAATATGAGCAAAAGATCTGAACACAAACTTTATTTAAAGAAGGTATAGAGAATGCGAATGGTCACCTAAAAAGATGTTTAGTATCACTAGGGAAATACAAATTTAAATCACGATGAAATTGTACTACATACCCACTGGAATAGCTAAAATGGAAAAGACAGACAATACCAAATGTTGGCAAGGATGTGGAACAACTTGAACTCTCATACACTGCTGCTAAGATATGCAAAATGCTATAGCCATTTTGAAAAATAGGAAATGTCTTATAAAGTTATATATACACTTTCCACATTACTCTGACAACTTACTTATAGATATTTACCCAAGGGGAATGAGAATATGTTCACACAACAACTTATTCGTTAATGTTCACAACAGCTTTATTCATAATAACCAAAAATTGGAAACCCAAATGAGCATTAGTTGGTGAAAGGGTAATCTTTGTGGTATCCCTACCACACAGCAACAAAGAAACAATTTACTGCCACAGTATCCATGAATCTCACCCGCATCATCCTAAGTGAAAGAAGCCAGGTATAAAAGATTGCGAAATTCATGGTTCCAGTTACATGAGATTCTAGAAATGGCAAAATATACGGACAGAAAGCAAATCAGTGATTGCCAAGGACTGGAAATCAGGGAAGAGGACTGAATGCAAAGGGGCCTCAGGAAACTTTTTGGAGGGATGGAAATTGTCTATCTTGTGATTGTGGTGGTGGTTATACAATTGTATATATTTGTTAACACTCATTGAAGTACATAGTATATGAAAATATACATTTAAAAAGTTAACTAAAGCATATAACAATCTCACACAAATTTAAGACAAAGAAGGGACCATCAAACTGTCAAAAGTAATCTTTGGGTGGCGGGAACATGGGTAGCTTTAATTTTCTTCTTGGCACTTTTTTGTGGTTTTCTTATTTTTTTATAATCAGTTGTGTAAACAAAAACTTTTAAAATTCATGCCTCTTAATAGGAATTGTGATATCATATTGCTACCCAAAATGTAGATATTAGACTACTTAACAAATGTTATTCTTTAAAAACAAGATACAGTATCAGAAAAACCAGCCTACTTGTAAATAGAATATCCAAATAGTAAAATTACTTTTCATCATTTTTCTTATGTTAGAAATAGAACAGCATTACTTTAAAATGTAACAAAATTTATTTGCATGTTTTAATATCAGCAAGTAATCACAAAACACAATGAAGTAGGGGGAAAAATCTATTAACAAGTGAAGCTATAATAAGAGTCTTCTATATAACATAATAGAATTATAACATTAATTTGCTGCATATTTGGAAAATGTTAAGTCACGTGGCTCTTAGAAACACATCTCTCTCCTGTAATGGGATAACTTTAAATATCTTTCTAGGAGCTTAAGCCTGAAAATAAAATAAAAAATCTCACCACCACCAAAAAATGAGAACACTCATTGATCTGGGACATGCTGTCATAGGATTTCTACTGTTCTTGTTGGAGGTAAATAATGCATTTCTATTATTTCCTTCACTGTTGACTCAGAAACAATACCAGGACCACGCAATCCAAATCTGCATCACATTTCACTGGAGTTGGGTAGCTGTGTTTGTTTAGACAACTATAAACACCAGGTAAGTGAAAGACAGGAGGCTGGCATCATCATGTCTTACAGTTCTCCCCATCTAGAAAATTCCAGGACTCTAATAAGCTCAGCTTTGTTGTCTCTGGTGGAGCCTTACCTGGTAGAGCTCTTCCAGGTTGTATCTGATGGAGGTACTACCTTGTATGGCTTTCACTGCCTCATGAAGCTTCTGCCAGGTGTCCTGAGTGTAGTTATCAGGCAACTTGGGTCTGTCTGTAAATCCAGATAGTCAGTGGTGAATGAAATCCATGCTAACAGTCATACATCTTTCCAAAAATGGTCTACAAAAACGTACTTTAAGAAACACAGAAATTAGCTTTTTTCTCATACAAAGTATTGTATTTATAAATGTGTTACATTACAGACTCTGCAACCACAGTACATTCGTTTTGCTAAATACACTTCATATTAATACTTAGGGTAAATACACAGAAAACACAAGGTGGGCAAAGTAGGTTTCCGGTTGTGAGTACGCAAAAAACAACCGATTCTTGTATGACTAATTATCAACTATTGTATTTGTTATTGTGTTATTTATCTGTGACCCTACTTTTGCCCGTCCCTGGATGCAAGTCTCCCTTTTACTTAAGTTGACTTTATACATGTAGACACGTGTAAGAGTTAAACTCTGCACAACACGTAAAGTTGCTTTCAAGTACTCAAAGTTGGGAAGCGAAGACGAAGCTTAGAATGACGACATCTGCACCCAAGACGCAGGCTTTGAGAGAGGACCAGTGACAGGGCCGGTGCAAAGCCGAGGAAGTAATGAGAATTACATCCCGAAGGGCTCCAGCGGCTGCTCCTCGTTCTCGCTCGGCCATGCGAATCGAGAGCTGGGTTATTTGGCCTCATTTATTCCATCTGGGAGGCGGCTCCCAGGAAGCTCGGCCCACAGCCCGCGCCGCAGGTCCAGCCGGCAGTTGGGGAGGCCCAGGCCCGCGCCCTCGCCGGGAGGACCGGGACCCGCACCCTCGCCGAGGGCCCCGGGCCGGCCCCGAAGACCGCCAACCGGGGAGACTGACGAACAGCTGGGGGGTCCCGCGAACACACTCCCTCCGCCCGGCGCCGCCACGGGCGCCTTAAGGCCACTTGGCCCCACGCCTCCAGCTCCCGGAGCCGCCCCCCGCTCCATCCCGGCCCCCCGAATTCCTCTCCGTGGCCGCCACCTTCCAACTCCCTCCCGACCCACCAGGTTCCCCCTCCGTAGGCCGCTCCCGGTACCCACCTCGGAAATTCTTGATCACAAGTTTCTTGGAGCCGCCGCCGCCCCCTGGCTTGGAGGAGACGGCGGCCGCGGCCAGGGACGCTGGCTTGGTGAGGCCATTGGTGTGCCCCACGAGCGCCGAGAAGTTGCCCTTCCTGGGGGTCTCGTCGGCCATGGCTGCGGCCGGGAAGCAGTGGGCGCCCCGCCCCGTCCGGCCGTCTTCTCCGCCTCCTCCCCGAGCCGCGCGGCAGGGCCTCCCTCCTACGCTCCCTTCGGCAACTCCCGGCCCCGTCAGCGCCGCCCCGGCCCGGCCCAACCGCCGCACGGCCTCCGCCAGGCCCGGCCCCGCTCCGCTCCCGCCCCGGCCGCGACCTGGCCACCGACCCTGGGCTCGCGATCGCGGCCAGTCCGCGTCCGCCGGGGTCCGTGTGGAACTTGCAACAGTCACGGGGGCGGGGGAGCAAAAGTCCTATCAGGCCCGGGGTACCGGCGCGCCCTGGGCTGGACGGAGCACCCAGGGGGCGCGGACCAGGCGTCCCCGTCCAGGGGTAGTTGGGGGCCTTGCAGCAGAGAGAAGCCCAGCCTTCCTCAGCCCGGGCACATCGCCACGCCGGTCCCGGGCTCGCGCTCCCACGAACACTGCCTCCGGAACCAACGTGCGGGGAAAGTTGGGTCTGGGGAGCCGGGCTGGGAACGGACCGAGCCGGAAGTGACGCGCGGCCTTGCGCGCACGCTCCGTCTGGTCCCGGCGGGGTGGGAGCCACCATGGCGCACATCACTATCAACCAGTACCTGCAGCAGGTAACGCTGTTCCGTGGCGGCGCGCGGTCCGCAGGGTGTTCGCCTCTTTCCTTTGGCTGCCAGGCTTTGGGGTCGGGTGGACGGGCAGCCGGCTCGTGGCTGGCTGGGGTCTGGATGGACACTTCCCGTCCGGCTGAGTCTCTTGGCTGACAGCACCCGAGCATTTGGCCCCCCAAACGGGAAGCAAGGATGATTGAAGCAGACGCGCCGCCGTGTTTCTTGGCGACCCAGGGATTCGCCGATGGTCGCTGCTCTCAGTTTAGGGACGTCCGCGTGTATGGAGAGCGGTCCCTAGTCATAGGGGATGCTGAAGGGCCCGTTAGCCACGCGAAGGAGGCGGGGTTCAGCCCCTGTGTAGCCAGGGAAGAAGGCCTGACCCAGAGGCCTGACCTAGAGGTTTTGTTTTCGGAGAGACGGCGGTGGAAGCAGGAGGTGGAGGTAACAAGGAGTCCATACTGCGAACCTCTAGTCCAGAGGTTCTCAACCTGTGGGTCGCGACCCCTGGGTGGGGGGGGTCGAACGACCCTTTCACAGGGGTCGTCTCCTAAGACCATCGGAAAACACATATATAATTACATAATTGTTTTTGTGATTAATCACTATGCTTTAATTATGTTCAATCTGTAACAATGAAATTGGGGGTCACCACAACATGAGGAACTGTATTAAAGGGTCGCGGCATTAGGAAGGTTGAGAACCACTGCTCTAGTCATAGCTACCTTTCAGTACACGCTGTGTGTGAGCACTTGGCATACTTTGTATCCTTTGGGAAATGTCTCTCCAAGCGGTTTTGACCCTACAGCAGCCAGTAAATAGCAGTAGTATATTTCGTACAGGTATGTATGTATTCAAAGCTTGAATACATTGATTATAACAGGAATCATGAAAAAACAGACACATGCTTTTATTTTAACTTAAAACACAAAAATACATTCATTTGCCAGCCTTTTAATTGAGGCCTAAGACCTTTTCTTAAGGATAAGTATACTGTGGCCTTATCTTTGCAGACTTAACATTTTCAAATATCAGTTTGTTTGTTTGCTTAAACTTGTTTTTATTGATTTCAGAGAGTGGAAGGGAGAGGGAGAGAATCATCCATCAGCTGCCTCCTGCATGCCCGCTACTGGGGATTGAGCTGGCATGTTCCCTTACCCGGAATCCAGCCATGTCCTCCTGGTTCATGGGTGGACGTTCAACCACTGAGCTACACCAGCTGAGCAAGATCAGTTTATTTAAAGTTGAGCAAGGACTTAGACACTGGAAAACAAATACGAATGTTTTGGGTTTTTTTTCATCTTTTACATTCTCTTGCCCACACATAGTTCTGTTTGTTTTTTTTTTTATTCTGGGTGCCTTGTTACTTTTTATAGCTGTTTACATTTAAAATTTTCATTTTTCCTCCAACTTTTTATTCTGTAAATTTTCAGACCTACAGAAAACTTGAAAGAAGTAGAAAAAGACATATAACACCCCTCACCTGGCCCACCCACCGTGTTTGCTCTGGGCATGTGTACTCCCAGACCATTTGAAAGAAAGTGGATGACACTATGGTCCTTTACTATGCCTAGGACCAAGGCTGTTCCACTGTCTAATTGCAGTGACCTTACTACACTCAAGAAATTTAACATCAGTATTAATGTCGATATTTTTCTAATGTAGAATCTGTAGTTTAATTTTCCATGTTCCCTAAACTCTTCTTTAGAACTTCTTTTTTTAAACCCAGGATCCAGACAGATCATATATGGCATTTGGTTTGTTTGCTCTTTAGTCCTTTAATCTAAAAGGGTCCTTTTGCCATTTTTTGGGTTAGGGGTTTGGGGGGGCTTTTATGACATTTAACCTTTCTTGAAATGTCCTGGCTAGTTGACTTGTAGATGTCTCACAGTCTGCCTTTGACTGTCCCTTATGATTAGATTCAGGTTAAATTTGATAGTATGAATTTCCCATAGCCTCACCTCAGAGGCACACATTGATGATACTGATTCACTTGATGTCCATCAGATCACTCTGGTGTCGAGGTACCTTTTCCCTTGTTATTAATTTGGAAGCTGTTGGATGGACTAAGAGAATCTAAGAGCATTCTGTTCCTCAAGACTTACAAAATGGTTTTAGATTTCATTCGTGGGCATTTTCCAAGTCAGTTATTACATTAATGTTTGCCAAGTGATGACTTTCTATCATTCTTTTACATTTGTTAGTATTTCATCTGTTAAGAAAATGCTTTCCCCTTTGCCCTTCTTTTTAAAAGTATCATTATGCACTATTTTTAAGGGCATGTTATAATCCACTACCAATATTAAGACTATTATTATTATTGAAGCTCAAATTGTCTCATATTTAGACACTGGGAGCCCCTTCAGACTGGTTTCTGTTTTTTCAGACATCTTTTTGATATGTCTTCATCCTTCTTTGACCC
>NW_005871443.1:79763-81245 GCF_000147115.1 Myotis lucifugus | reverse complement strand
ACTTAGTTCTTTCCCTGTTCCAGCACTGGTTCAGCTATTTCTCCAGGGACTTCTGTTCCTTTTAGTGGAGAATGGAATTTAGAAAACCAATCTGAGTGCTAGGTGTGCTTATTGCTACTGGGAGTCATTACTTCTAGGCCTTTTAAGGGAACAGAGCTAGTAAATATATTTTTGAGGAACTATGAGTTCCCAGAGTAGTTGATTCCCCCATGGACCAGCTTGGAGCCTGGAGTTCTCGAGGTGACCAGCAGCAGCCAAGAAAGAGAACTTATTCCTAGGAATGCCCAGGGCCAGAGAGCTTCACTAGTGAGCTCTGCAGTCCCTGGGTCAGGCCCACAGAGTGCTGCTAAACAGGTTCACCTGGAGTCCAGCTGCCTGGTCCAGTGGGAGGTGTTTAAATTAAAAGGCCAAAGCTTCTGGGACATAACACATTAACTGACTAAAGCAGGTGACAGGGTTGCCTATGATCTCAGTGTCCATTGAGGGACAGATCAGTTTGTTAAGCTAGCCTGTTGTCACCCCTCTGTTTACCCCTACCCCTTCCCCGACACACATCCATCCACCTTTACACCCCATGATGGGAACTTTGGCAGCTTTTATCAGTTTCCTTCCAAAATACTGATGGAATCTGTATTTTGTGATTACTCAGAAGTGCCAAATTCTTTATTAGATAAGGTGGTGTAAATATTCCCAGTCAATGGTCTGAGTGGTACAACAGATGAGGAATTGGGTCCCCTTGGTGTCCTGATGGCTTTTGCCTCTATTTTTTCTGGCTGTGGTTGCCCTGGCATGGGATTGCTGGGTGGGGGAGTAAGTATGTGCTCTCTTTAGTAGGCATACCAAACAGTGTCCCAAAGTGGATGCCACGTCACCCTCCCCAGCAATGTGTGAGAGGTTTAGTTGCTTTATATTCTTGGAATACTTAGTATTGTCAGCCTTTTCCATTTTAACTCTTCTTTGGGTAAATATGGGTATCTTGTTGCATTTTACTGGTGGGGCCGGATGTGAGCACTTTCTCAAGTATGTACCATTTGGATATTCTCTTTATGATGTCCATTGTGTGGGCATAAATTTATATATTTACTTTTTTTGTAGATAAATTATCCTATATAATAAAAGCATAATATGCAAATTGACCAAATGGCAGAACTACAGGTCGGCGGGGGGTGGGGCTGGCGAGCAGGTGGTGCCAGGCCCACCAAAGGGCGCATGCCAGTAGGCAGAGGGAGGGGATGGCGAAGGGGACGGCGATGGGGGGGCGGGGGGTGGCAACCAGCAGTGGGGCAATGGGAGCCGGCGCTATCCCCTGATTGCCTGCCCAGTCGCCTCCCCTAGAGGGAGGCCACGGACGTCAGCAGTGGTGGGGCGATTTGGGGCAGGGCCGGCCACTCACTTCCCCAGAATGGCCCGCCGGGGTCGCCTCCTGCAGAGGGAGGCCACTGACGGTGGTGGCACAATGGGGGGGGGGGGGGTGGGCCGCTG
>NW_005871443.1:43010-79663 GCF_000147115.1 Myotis lucifugus | reverse complement strand
CCCCCCAGTGCATGAATTTTCATGTACTGGGCCTCTAGTCTATATACACTGAGTGGCCAGATTATTATGACCAACTGACGTTTGAAGGCAAATTAGCTGTACATCATATGGGATATGGAAGCCGAAGGCCTGTTCAAACACCTATGCTGTCTGCAGTTACCAAGATAAAACGTCTCCAATTCGCACAGGAACACAAGGATTAAACAGTTGAGCATTGGAAAAAAGTCATGTGGTCCGATGAATCACATTTCCAGTTGCAGCATGCAGATGGCAGAGTGAGAATTTGGCAGAAACAGCATGAAAGCATGCACCCCACATGCATGAGTACAACCCTTCAAGCTGGCTGGCGGGGGCAGTGTTATGGTTTGGGGCATGTTTTCCTGGCATGATTTGGGCCCTTTAATTTGTGTGGAACAACATCTGAATAGCACACCATACCTAAGTATCGTTGCTGATCAAGTTCATCCTATCATGTTGATGGCGTATCCCAATGGAGATGGCTTCTTCCAACAAGACAATGCGCCATGCCACGGTGCTCTTATTGTGCAGGAGTGGTTTCAAGAACATAAGGGAGACTTTACCTTGCTTAGGTGGCCCCCACAATCACCAGATCTCAATCCAATTGGGCATTTGTGGGACCAAGTTAAAGGAGCCATCAGGCAGCTGGTTCCACAACCATCAAATCTCACAGAACTGGACAGTGCTGTTCATCAGGCATGGTGTCAGATTCCTCGCATCACCTTTCAAGATCTCATGGAGTCAATGCCAAGATGAATTGCCGCAGTATTGAAGGCAAAAGGTGGCCCAACGAAGTACTAATGGGGTGGTCATAATAATCTGGCCACTCAGTGTATATAGAAGCTCAGTGACCAAACAGCAGAATGACCAGAACGACCAGTCGCTATGACATGCACTGACCACCAGGGGGCAGACACTCACTGCAGGATGAGCAGCAGGAGCAGCTGCTCAGAGGGTGGGTCCACAGCTGCTCGGCTAACCGGGATGAGTGGCACTCCCACAGTGGGCTGATCCCTGCAGGCCATGCCCCCACCAGTGCACAAATCCATGCACCAGGCCTCTGGTACTAATATATATATGCAGCTTTATGCTTTGCTTTCTCCTCACTTATATAGTTGGGATTTTTATGTCATTTTTGGTGAATATAATTTAAAATATAATTTGCTTTTTTAATTATAAATGTCTGCTATAACAGTCTTCCAGTATAGAAATATATAAAATAAAAGCCTCCTTAGCCTTCACTGCACTGGCCAAGGAGTCAACTGCTGTGACATGGGTCCTGCATTTCTTTTTGAGCTTACATGTCATACATACTTTTTCTTTTTCTCCCAGATCAAGTTATGCAGTTTTCTTGTGGCTAATTTTTTTTTTCCTTTTGCTTAACAGTAAGCATATTGTGAACACTTTCCCATGTTACTACATGTAGATTTATTTCATCCTTTTTTACAGCACACAGTTACCTGTTGTATGACTATGACACCATTCATTTAGCCATTGCCATTGCAATTTTTATATTTAGGTTGAGTGGAAGCCTTTTGAATTTTGGAAATACGTGGTTTATAAGCTCTTTTTCCCCATAAGCTGTGAAAGTGAATTTTCAAATGTCTGCTGGTATGACTGAGTAAAACTAGAATAATTCACCTTCATTAATTATCAAATAATAAGCTGGTTTATTCTGCTTTTTCATGGTTTTTAATATTAAGTCACCTGTTGATTTGCCTTCGGAAGATCTTATTTTGAAAAGTAGTTATGTTTGCTGGCTAAAGCGAATACTTGTTATATTTTGATTATTCTTGCTCCTTTCAAAATAGGGAAAATGAATTTTAGTGGTATACAATGTGTTGTTTAGGTTCTATTAGAATAGAGTATTTTATTTTCTACTGAGCTTTTCTCTTCTCAAATGCTTCAGGTCTATGAAGCAATTGAAACCAGAGATGGGGAATCCTTTGCAGAGCTGGTGTCTTTCAAGCATCCTCATGTTGCCAACCCACGGCTTCAGGTAGGTGAAAGGACTAAGCACAGAGAGGGATACAGTGTACCTGGCTTCCTAAGACAGGTTTAGAATTTGAGCTTATCTGTTGGTGATTATATTTGGCTGCCTATAGATTGCACCTCTGACCATATAAACAGTTCTTGAGCAGCCGATCAATAATTCTCTCTCATCATTGATGTTTCTGTCTCTCGCTCTCCTACTCCCTTTTTCTCTGAACTCAATAAAAATATATTTAAAAAACAAAACAAAACAGCCCTATCCAGTTTGACTCAGTGGATAGAGCGTTGGCTTATGGACCAGAGGGTCCCTGGTTTGATTCTGGTTAAGGGCACGTACATTGGTTGCAGGCTCCTCCCCGGTCTGGGCCCTGGTCAGGGCTTGTGTAGGAGGCAACCAATCGATGCGTTTCTCTCTCTCTTCCACTCTCCCTAAAAAAAAAAAAAAAATCAATGGAAAAATACCCTCAGGTGAGGATTAACCAAAAAACAAAAACAAAACCACACACACACACACACACACACACACACACACACACACACCAAAAAACCCCCACACAGTTCCTGGAGTAGAAGCAGGCTTTTAAAAAAATAATTTAAAGTTTCCTAGGTTGTTCTAATGTGCAGAACACATTGAACCATTGCTCTAAATAGAAATTAGTGCCAGAGACTTGATGATATTCAGGTGCACATCCGGGACACACATGTCTGTTTGTCCATTTATAATCTAAGGCTGATTTCTATATAAAATTCCCCATTAACCTTCCATCTGATGGTTCCATTCACTGGTGGCCATTGTCCGAATCAATTGTTTCATTAGTGATTGTAGAATGGTGATTTTTCTGATGTCATTTTTCCCTTCCACATTTACATATGTATTGTATCAGTGTAAGAGTAGACTCATTGATTCCTTTTTTTTTTAATTCAGAGTGCTTTATAATCCATTGTAATGCTTATATTACCTAAAATTTGGTCATTGAGAGGAAAGAGTTAGAAGTAAATGTCAACTAGTCTAGACCAGTACAGAGAGAGGGTGGTTCTATCACCAGGAAGCTGAGGAGTGATTCCTAACATGCCTTCTTCTCTAACTCATTAGACCTTATTTATGTAAGGTATTATACACTTTATTAATTATTAAGCACATAGTAGCTGCTTATTAAATATTTCTTGACTGACTGGCAAGAACTATTAAGGTATGTATGAAACATTAAGATATGTATGAAAGTGCCTAGACTGTTTCCTAGCCTGTGGTAGACAAAACATTGTATTAATCTAGTGCTCTATCCATAGCTCATGCTTGATTAATATTTATTGAAACAGTGAACCTTTTATTTAGAAGTACTAAACTATAAAGTGTTACTGTTAACTGTAAAGTTTATATTCTTTTGAAATAGGTTTGTTTAAATCTGTACACATTGTGTTCTTTCCATGCCTTTTAATTTTATTTTTGCCATTTTTCATCTTATCATTTCGTTTAGTTGGCCTCTCCGGAAGAGAAGTGTCAACAAGTTTTGGAACCCCCTTATGATGAAATGTTTGCAGCTCATTTAAGGTAAGTAAAATAAGCACATCTTGGAGTTGCTGAATTGACTAAGGATTTTATTTAACATCATCTAATGCTTGAAACAATGAATAATTACTTTGGAAAAGTAGAAAAGTGTGTTTGCAATTTCACTTCAGTAAAGCCTGTGAAAATTTTGTAAACTTTAAAAAACTAAGATTTTAATAAACTTTTTTTTTTATTTCAAGGATCATGTATATTTTCAAAAGTTAAAATTATATTGTGATCATGTATATTTATATGTCTATTGTGTGTCACTAAAAAAACCAACACTTGATACTCATTATATTGGCTGTATAGTGATCTTTTGTTTAGTAGAGTGTAGAGCCCACATTTGACTGTATTTTCTCAGGGAAATATGCCTGGCTTTTAATCTCTTTGCCTGACTGGGAAAGAAACTACAGCTGAGCAAATAAGATATTACTTTTTATTTACATTTCATTTCATCTACGTTTATCTCTAAACCATCAATTCAAGCAAAGTTTTATGTCCTTACAGTATGTGGTGTTTGACTGCCTCCCTGCCTGCAATCCTTCCAGTGTTTCAGAGCAGGCTGGAGTTGGGGTGTGGGTGGGGTGGGGAGGCAAAGTAGGGTAGCCCTGTGAGATCTTAGGAAAAGTCGGGGTGCCACTGGGGTCTTTGTAGTGTAAGGTACCCTTCAATTTCCTAGCTCTGTGCAGTATGCCATGAGATTCCAGATTTGCTGATGAACTGACTAATAATGACTCTGACCAGCTGGGCATCTAGTTGGAGAGTCATCACTTATTGAAGTGCCATACTGTATTATCAGTGCATGTTACTAATAAAACCTGCTGGCAGCTAGGTTCTCCTTCTGGGACTTGAAAGAATAGTCTCAAAACATAATGTGGGATTTCCTAATATACCAACCCATTTTACTTCAAATAGTTATTTGTGTGTTTCTTCAACTTATGTAGTCTGCCAAGCAGAAGGTCCATCTTTCACTACAGGATCAGTTGAGAACTGGGGTGTTTGTGATAGAAGATGTGTGGTCTATGTAGTTTACTTCTAGGATTTTATCCTGTGAATGCCCTGTCTGCTGCTTCAGTCCTCAAGCTCCAGTGTTTCTTTTCCAGGTGCACGTACGCAGTGGGGAACCATGACTTCATAGAGGCATACAAATGCCAGACTGTCATCGTCCAATATCTTTTGTCATCTGTTAATTGTTCAGTTTATAACATACAGCGGATTACTTGAGGTTTAAGATTTTGAGACCTTGGGCTAATTTTATTTATCCCTGTAATTAGGAAAGGAATTAAAACTTTTTGGAAGAGAAACTCCTATTTACCTATTTCACTTGGTATTTAAATTTAGCATAGGTCTTAAGCCTATCATCTAGTTAAGTTTATAAGGATTTGGTTATGATTAAGGATTTTATTTAATTCTGTTATGAAGAATATTTTGTTGCCTCTAAAGCATTAAATGTAGTTACAGGGACTGGTTCCGTTCCCTTAGTGGAATATCAGAACTCCAAAATCCAGGTATAGATGGACAAAAGTGGACTCAACACACATCATCATTTAATTGTGGTCAAAAAAGACCTAATCAAGCCAAATTCTGATTTAAATCATTGAGGTGATAGCTTATAACTAAGCCCCTAGTCAGTGAGTGTCCTAGTATTTATATGTATCTCTAGACTCAGTTTGCTCTTTTTTTTTTTTTAATCACCTTGTTTAAATATATGCAGAAGAGAGTTGTTTGCTAACTATTAGGTCTGCTTTGAATTCAGCAATTTTATAATTGATGAATTAAACTTTATACTATAGATTCCACAGCCCATCTGTATATATAAAAGCCTAAGTGACTGTTAAGACCAGATGACCAGACTGTGACATGCACTGACCACCAGGGGGCAGATGCTCAACGCAGGAGCTGCCCCATGGTGGTCAGTGCGCTCCCACAGCCAACCTCCTGCGGTCCCTCCCCCTGGCCAGCGGCCCTGATCAGCCCCGAATGCCCCCGATTGCCAGTCAGGCTGAGGGAGCCCCCTCACCCGTGCATAAATTCCTGCACTGGGCCTCTAGTTACATAAAAGTTGTGATCATCTGGGATCAGAGTAACCAAATAAAGTGTTTGTGATTGCCAATTTTAAAAAAATCTTGTGCCCTGGCCGGTGAGGCTTAGTTGGTTGAGTGATATCGCATGCACTGATCGGTCACCAGTTCGATTCCCGTTTAGGGTACATGCCCGGGTTGCAGGCTCGATCCCCACTAGGGGGCATGCAGGAAGCAACTGATCCATGTTTCTCTCTTGCATGGATGTTTCAAATCATTTTTTAAAAAACTATTTTATGAAAATGGTCTTTTTCTTACTTTGGAGAAAGTATGTATGAAATAAATATATTTAGTACTTGCACCTTATGATACTCAGATATTTGTAAGTGGGTTTATACATTTTTTTCTCAAGAACTTACTGCTATGAGTTTATAATTTTTAAATGGTGAGCTATCCCCCTGAAAGTTTAGAATTCTCCTTATTTATTCTTCTTATTTGTAGCATTATTTAAATTTTATATGTTATACCTTAATGTAGTACATCATTCCTACGGGCGTTTCAGGCCCACAAAGAAGAAAACTGGTAAGTATGAACAAAAACAACTAGAAATTAGCCTCTTTTTTTTTTTTCAGAAGCTTTAAAAAATGTAATCTAGTTAAATATGTATCATATTTTCTATGTGAACATTTAATATGTATTGATGTAATGTCAACATGGATAATGGAATTTTAATAGTCATTGTAAACTTAAATGGCAGATCAGCCAGATTATTTGCAGTGTGTTTATATAAAAATGAAGTATTTTTATTTCAGCCCTTGCATGCCTCCAAATATTTATTAAATACAATTTTTTCCCCTTCAATTGTTATTTTTGGTTTTAAACTTGGACAAAAGAGGTAGATCACTACAGTTCATTTGGGGTAATATAATACATAATAATTGGGTTATTTTAAATTGTTTGCCAAATTAATTCTTAATTTTATGATTTATTAACAAACTGTAGGCAAACACTGAAATTTTGTTTATATTGGAAAAAAGGCAAAAACAAAACCCCACAGCCCCTTTTAAAGTGAAGGCTTATTTACCCATGAAAGGAAGACCAACACAGCCAGCTAGATTTAAAAAAATTTTTCTTTTATGACATTTTGTCTGTTGCATACTCCTGTTGCTGTTAGGAAATTTTACTAAATCACATCTTGCTTTAATGGAGTTGTTTGAATAATTGTGGGGAGTAGAGAAGGAGGATGTCCTGGGAGCAATGAGGAAGTGCTGCCTCAGTCTGAGGGCCCCTACGTGGACCAGGGTCTAAGCCTCTGAGGAGGGCCTGGGGTAGTAGGTGGAGAGAGCTTCAGTGTCTGGCCTCTGTTGATCAGGAAGCACAAGGGCTGCAAGCTGCCCTGATGGATGATGAGGAAGGTAACAGTAGCCATTGGATTATTGGAGGGGGGCTAACTCCTATTCTGGATAATAGCCTTGTGTGTAGATGTCAGTCCCACCTCTGGTAAGGGGCTCTCTGACCTCGTAGCCTCTTCAAACACCTGTATTTTTTTGCCCCTGTAGGGCTCTGCCTGTCATGTATGCAGTAGCACTTGATCTTCGAGTATTTGCCAATAATGTAAGTTCAATTTTTACCATTATTGTTTTACAACCCAGACTTGGTATCTGTCTATTGCGTACTTTCATGTCATTCTTTACAGGAGTTTTGAGACATGAGTGGGGGTTGGGATATATCTGATATAGAGAACAAAATAACAGGGATGTCTCAACTTTTCTTTTTGGGTTGATGTGAACAGATTTAAATAAACTGGTTTTCACACTGTAGCTATAGAGGGAGTTGTTTCTGCATATGGTTAATCACTTATGACATGCAAGATTTTTTTTTTTTTTTAAAGGGGACGGAACAGTAATAGATGGGCAATTCTGATTCTCTTCTACTGTTGAGATGTGACCTGTCCCCTCTCTTAAAGAATTCCATCTTAATGTAGGTTGAGGCAATAGCTAAGGGTTTCTCTGGTATGAGGAGGTAAAGATCCTGGCTTTTATGGAGTTGCTTTCCCCTTGGGGATCAGCATCAGCCAGTTTTGGAGCAGTGTTTCTCAACTTTTTGGTCCTAAGACCCCTTTACAGTTTTAAAAATTATTAACGACTCTATGACTAGACAAGATGGAATAAGCACATTTTTCCTATTTCTCCTGCTGGGAATTTTAAAGCCAATATGACTCTGAGAGGTGGAGAGAAATAGGGGGCAGGAACCTGCAGAGCAGTGAGCAGTGAATTTTCTGCATTTCTTTTTTGCCACCTCTCTGACCTAGCTGGGTCCCAGAGAAGCCTGAAATCTGGGAATACCAACCCGCAGAGATGAAGAAGCCCCAAGAAGAGCAGGAAGGGGCAAGGCAGCTCATCAAGACAGACCTCTTTGATAATTCCTGCTGCATTCCGTACAAAGTATGCGGGGCCCCAATCTCTGGGGAGCCAGACCCCCATCCCACCCAGTGCCATAGAGGTGGAGCCCCCATTACCACTGGCATGGTGTCAGCAGAGGCCTGCTGAAACAAGATAAATAAGATCCACAGCCTCGTAAGGTAATAATACCCCAAATGTCCAGGGTATAACTGAAAATACTTATCATACCAAGAATCAGGAAAATCTTAGCCTTTTGAGATGTTGAATGAGGAAAGACAATCAACAAACACCAACACAGAGATGACACAATGTTGAAATTCCCTGATAAAGATTTTACACCAGCCATCATAAAAAGGCCTAAAGGAGCAATTACGAACATGCTTGAAACAAATGAAAATGTACAGTCTCAGCAAAGAAAAGATATAAAGAAGAACCAAATGGAAATATTAGAACTGAAATTATAGTGTTATCTACACTAATAAAAGACAAAGATGCTAATTGACTGTACCTTCACTACGCCCATTAGCCAATCAGAAGAGTATGCAAATTAACCCAACAAAGATGGCCGTTAAATTTGCATACTGCAGGCGGGGCCCGGGCCCTGGATCCGTGACCCGGCGAGGCGGGACCAGCAGCACATGATGCTGCCCACGGGCTCCAGGCCCCGGATCCCTGACCCGGCGAGGCGGGGCCGGCAGCACACGACGCTGCCCGCGGGACCCGGATCCGTGACCCGGCGATGCGGGGCCAGCAGCATGCGACGCTGCCCACGGGACCCAGGCCCCGGATCCGTGACCTGGCAAGGCGGGGCCGGCAGTGCCCGATGCTGCCCGGGGGATCCGGGTCTTGGATCCGTGATCTGGCAAGGGAGCAAAGCGGCAGAGAAGGAAGGGAGCCGTGGGCAAAGCGGCGAAGGGAGGGAGCGAGGCAGTGGAGAAGGGAGCGAAGCCCACCAAGGAGACATATTATCAGTCTCCTTCTCTGCTTCGCTCTGGTCTCAGGAAGCTCTATTCTTGCAGGAATAGGCCCGAGGAAGCCCTATTCTTGCAGGAATCTTCCTGCAACGGGCCTTTAGTATGTGTTATATCTATGCATATTTACTGTATTAGAAATTTTAACTGGGAAAAATTTTAATATTCATTTAAAGTAAGAAATAATAGGAGGGCGGGTGCCTGTCTACAGTGATCTCATCAATAACCAATGGGGGGAAAAGAGGACATATGTAATACTTTCAACACTAAAGATTAAAAATTAAACTAATAAAACTTTTGCATGGTAACATAATTGACTTTTAAATAAAAAAATAACTATTTTTAGAATGAACAGAAAGTACTAAGAAGAATGATATTCTTTTGCAGTTTAAACTCTAATGTCTAGTGTAACAGAAGCCACCCAGATTCTCATTTCTGCTTCTGTGTTTACTCTGTTGTAATATGTTGTTTTGGTTGAATATATGAAGACAGTCTGGCCTCACACAAAGGTAGATGGAGTAGGGAGGAGTATTTTAGTAGCCTTTTCAGATAATTGTAGATACTCTTCTTTGAGCTGTATCAACACTAAAAGCTACTTTTTACAGGCTAGTTACAGTGTGGGCTCTGAAGCTTAGCAGTGAACTTTTTCCACTGTTACATCAGAATCCACTGGTGAGTCATGAACTTTGAATGGATCTTTTACCCTTGCATGGTTTTGTAAAATACATTGAACATTTGGAAACTTTTAGTTCATTGAGTTATGAGATGTTCCCACTATTGATACATTTCATTATGTAAAAAACAAAACAAAACCAGAAAAACTACATTTGTTAATATCTACAGTGACCTCATCAGAAGACTCTTGAAGTAATGGAAAGCTGCCAAGTTCACGGTGATCCATAGAAGTTTTCCAAATTTTTTTTTTCCCTTGAAAGCCCAAATACTGACATTGGTAACAAATACTGTCAGTTGTTTGCCTGAAAGTAATAGGCTTCTTTCATTCACTTTCAAGCACGCCTGAATTGCACTGCTTGTCTGTCAGTTCCATGGTGCAGCTGGCAATTCCAACAGTGCCCAAGTGCTTTCCTTAAAACAACCATCATATTTTGCTGTGGGACAGACATACTTTGAATATATTTCCCATTTCACCACAAATAGCATTAGAAATTTATGTATTTAAGGACCAAGACTTAATGATACTGCATCATTAAGGACATTTTAAAGTGAAATTAGCTTTGTTGGTTAATTGATTGATGGATTGTGGATGCATGATGCTCCAGTGGTTTCACCTACTATTGTTTTTGCACCATCAGTGAAAACTGTGCACATGTCAGTACAATAAAAAGAAATAGTAATTTAATTTAGTATTATTATGAAAGTAGTTTAACCATGTGAGTTATCTGCCAGCATCTTGAAGGCCCTCAGGAACTCATAGATCACACTTGGAGAACCTGTGATAGGGAGATTATGAGTGGGAGAAAATGGTTCTTTTTTAATGAAGACTATCCTGAAAGCAAGGAAGAGGTCAAACTTGGTAATGACTTCGGTATTTATTGAAAAGTGTGTGTTTCAAGGTTTTTAATAGCTGTGTGTAGGAAATGGGAAAGTCAGTAATGAGGGAACAAAAGGCTTCTTAATGCAGGGCTACATGCAATGGCTTAAAAAATTGGTTGACTTATTAGCTTGAATTAGTTGAAGAGAGATTTGATTTGTGGAAGAGGTGGACTAAACTATAATTCTAGATGATTTCATCAGAACCCTTTGGGACCTTTGTAGCCTTTTTGTTTTGTTTTTTTTTTGCTTCTAGCTGCACTGTGATTTTCTTTTTTAATTAAGAAATCTAGCAGAAATAAAAAGTAAATGTTTTTATATTCTATTAGGCAGATCAGCAGTTGGTTAAGAAAGGAAAAAGCAAAGTTGGGGACATGTTGGAAAAAGCTGCTGAGTTGTTGATGAGCTGTTTCCGAGTCTGTGCCAGTGACACGTGAGTAAGGTTTTGGAGACATATTATCAGTCTCCTATCATAATGCATTGCCCCTTCCCTGCCCTTTGTCTGTTGTTGACATTGACTTGACTTCTACATATGTGTAACCCCACAGTCATTTTATTTTTTGCTTTTAACAGTCAATTGTTTAGTAAAGAAATAAGACAAGAGAAAAATAGTCTTTTATGCTTAGTCACATATTTGCCATTTGAGCTCTTTAATATTTCCCATACAGTAGATCTGAGTTTCTGTCTGGTACCATTTCTCTTTTCTCTGAGACTTTGATTTAGCATTTTGCTTTTAGTGTTGGTCTGCTGACAATGAATTCTCAGCTTTTTTTCTGAAATTCTTTATTCTGTCTTCATTTTTGAAGGATCCTTTTGCTAGGTGGAGTATTCTAGATTGGACTCTTTTCTTTTAAGACTTTAAAATGTCATTTCATCAGCTTTTCTATGTTTCTGATGAAGTCAGTTGTCGGTTCTTATTGTTGTTTGTTGGTATGTAATGACTCTTTCCTTTGCCTTTTTTTCTCTTCACTTTTGGCTTTCAGTAGTTTGACCCTCATATACCCAGGTGGTGGTTGTTGTTTTTTAATTCTCACCAAAGGATATGTTTTTATTGATTTTTAGAGAGAGAGGATTAGAGGTTGAGAGAGAATCATTAATCAGTTGCCTCCTGTTCGCATCCCAATTGGGGATTGAACCCACAGCCTTTTGGTGTATGGAACTCCAGTCAGCTGAGCCACCTGGCCCGGGCACCCTATGTATTTTCCTGTTTTTCTTGCTTCTTGGATCTTAAGTTGATGTTTCTTAATAGATTTTTCTAAATTTAATTTTTTATATTCTTCAACTGCTTTTTCTTTCTCTCTTTCTTTCTCTCATTCTTTCTCTTTTCTTTCTGGGGCTCCAGTTACATGTACATTATACTACATGATATTATTCCACAGGGCACTGATATACTGTTTGTTTTTCAATCTTTCCTCCCCCTCTCTTTCATTTTGGGTAATTTATATTGACCTGGTCTCAAGTTGACTGTTCTTATTAGTATGTATGTATGTATGTATGTATGTATTTATTTATTTTAAAATATCTTTTTATTGATCTCAGAGAGGAAGGGAGAGGGAGAAAGAGATAGAAACATCAATGATGAAAGAAAACCATTGATTGGCTGCCTCTAGCACACCCCCTACTGGGGATTGAGCCTGCAACCCGGGCATGTGCCCTTGACCAGAATTGAACCCAGGACCCTTCAGTCCGCAGGCCAACACTCTATCCATTGAGCCAAACCAGCTAGGACCACTATTTAATTTTTGCTTCTAGACTTTCCATCTGATTCTACTTTAGAGTTTCCATTTTTCTCCTGAAACTCCATCTCTTCACCTATTATAAAGCTATGTTTATTTGAGAGTTTTAGGATATTTTAAAGCAAAGAAAGGAAAAGCTTTCCATGTGTAAATAAACAAACAAAATCTCTAGTCCCCAGAAAAGTGTTTCAGCTTCTCATTTCTCACCACTCTGTCCCCACTAGCCCCACCTCAAAACATTGCACCCAAGCTGGACTAAAGCAGTTCCTCCCAATACTCCCCACCGAGGCTTTCCACACATGCCATTCCTTTGCCTGGCATGTCCTCCCAGCTTTTCATCTGGTTGTCTGCTTATTTCACAGCTTTCCGCCTCCCCTAAACTTTCATGACAGATTGTACATTGTGTTCACTACACTCAGCAAAAGTAATTATTTTGGTGATGTTTGGATGATGTTTGTTCGATTTCAAAGTCCGTGAGGGCATGTATGCGGCTTTCACATGGTGTCTCTCACACCAAGGTAGCCCTTAGGAAATATTGATTACATGAATACTTGGACTTCTATTTGATTATATGTTCCTGCACAGCAGTGATCTTCATAACCTTGGTTTGGCAACGGTTTTCTTAGCTGTGAAACCAAAAGCGTAAGCACCCAAAGGAAAAATAGATAAATTGGACTTCATCAAAATAAAAAAACTTTTGTGCTTCAAAGGATACTACCAAAAAATGGAAAACAACCATAAAATGCTTTATAACGATTAGCTTTTACATACTATTGCTGCAAACTAGGCAGTTTTCAGGTGCTGCAGCAGAGGGAGTGTATTACCTAATAATTATCTGGGGTTAGAATTCCTGGTTTGGACTCTTCAATTTTACCTATTAGATAAGACATCTTCTTTCAAAATGTTGTTTTATTTCATAAATATGACTTAAGCTGTAAGATTTTATCTCAACATATCAATTTGTTTAGACAGTTTATTTTGTAATTTATAAATATAATTCTTATTTCCTATGTAACTGGATAAAAATTTTTTCCCATAGTCGTGCTGGTATAGAGGATTCTAAGAAGTGGGGGATGCTGTTTCTGGTGAATCAGTTATTCAAGATTTACTTTAAGGTATGCTTCTGTTTGAATAGTGTGTAAACTTCTTTCTCCTGTCTTCCCAGATACCATTTCTATTAATTATCAGCTAGCTCCCCTGGCATTGCTGGGGAAATGGTCATCACCTAGCCATATTTGTAATCCTAAGAGCTAACATTTGTTGAGTGCCTGCTAAGTGCAAGGCACTATTGTAAGAAATGTCGCCTTGTTTAAAAAACCTCAGCCCTATGAGGTAAGCTTTTAGCTCCAGGGGAAACTAAGGTGCCCGCATATTAAGAGTGTGCTGGTGTGCTGAACTGGGCTTTCAGTGAGGAGTTTCACTCCAGAGCCTCTGCCAGAACATATGGGCCTGTGAATGGGTGAAGAAATCATTCTTTGCTACATGAGTTGGCCAGGTGAAGAGCAGCTGTGTCACACACCAGCGGCTGGCCCCTGGCCCCTGTGGGGGGCCTTCATTCAGAGGGAACATCTGCCCTGGAAGCACCTCTGCCTGATGCTCTTCTTAGGGCTTTCTCAAGTGGGTATAATCTGTGCCATATGGCTTCTGTTTCGATTTTAGTATTATATGATCAATTTTGATGATGGTAATGGGTTTTGTAATTCCCAGTTTAAGGTTGCATAGGCTTAGTAAAGTAGAAGTTTAAGTTGGTCCTGCCTGTTTTGTTTTTTTTTAAATAACATGTTTAGTGGATTGTAATTTGTTATAGATCAACAAACTCCATTTGTGTAAACCTCTCATCAGAGCCATCGACAGCTCAAATCTGAAAGAAGATTATAGCACAGCACAGAGAGTAACATACAGGTACTATGTTGGACGAAAGGCCATGTTTGATAGTGACTTTAAACAAGGTATGTTGTTAATCATTTTTTCCAGTATTTTAAAGCCATTGCATTCTGAACAACTCTGTAATGTAGTTTTAGAGATCACAATTATTACAATTTATTATTACTTAAAGTGGAATATAGGTGTAAACCAAGTTATTTTTTGTTTATTTTTGACACTAAAGTTGGTTAAGTAAAAGGAAAATTGTATTTGAAGTTTCTTAATCCATGCTGGGTCTCTGAAATACATGCAGACTCTCAGTTATTCTGGAAATCTTTTTTCCGTGAGGAAGTAAGCAGCAGTATTCTTGGCATTTGATAAAAGTAATTGTTTTCTCCCTTTGCCTGTGCTGATCATGCTGGCACAGGACATGGAGACTGGGGCAGCAGGTAGCTCAGCTGCCAACTTGCTGCTTAGAAATCCCCCATGGAATGCCCAGGCGAGCAGTGGAAATGTGTCCTTGTTCTGGTGTTGTCTTTGGTGTTTGTGGCCATAGGCGATGGTGTCATTACCACATCAGAATGGCGCTTTCGTGAAATTACATTATTGTGCAATTTATATCATTAACTTTCTCAAGAACATGATGCCAGTTTTTTTCTTTTTAAACTTTTTGATTAACTGGCATGAGGTGGTTCTTTATAACTTCTTTTATTGTACTCAGACCAGACTTTTTAATTCACCTCTTCAACAGCTATTTGCGTATGAAACAACATAACTTCAGGCAATGTAAGATAGATAAAATCACTTTTCTCTCCCCATGTCTTATAGCCATGGATTCTCTGATAACAAAAATAACAGCTCTTTCATCTTATTTTTTATTCTATAGGCATATACAGACCCAATTTCAAATTTTCTTTCACAAAAAAAATTTCATAGATGTAGGACTTTTGAAAATGGACTTTCTTTGGTTATTCTTCATCACTGCTTTTTTTTTCTTAAATTATGAAGCATAAGAAGAAAAGCTTTTAAATTATATTGAAGTCTATTAAGGCATTGATAGGTTTTTGCTCTGAAGGTTCGAGTGTTTTTAATACCCAACAACAAGAATTATCAGTATTATTGGTAGACATTTATAGTTTCTGAAAACTTTAGAACCTTTGTATAAGGATAAATGGCAGGATAAAGAGCATAGAGGGAACTTCAGTAGCCGTATATTTTAAAAGATGCTCTTGTCTGACCTTTGCCGATGTCTCTGCAGCCGAGGAGTACCTGTCCTTTGCCTTTGAGCACTGTCACCGTTTAAGTCAGAAGAACAAAAGGATGATTTTGATATATTTACTCCCAGTAAAAATGCTGTTGGTGAGTTATTCAGTTCTTATAGACCCCTTTGCTTTCAAGAAGCTTATAGACTTTGTAGAAGCTTATAGATGGTTTGTAGTTGATCACAACCTGAGCTGCATAGGAGCCCACCCCAGAATAGAGGAAGAATAGCTTTGTGTGTAGCCTGAACCATGTATCTTCATGATTGACACTTCCAGATCCTTCTTTAAAGGCTTTGTTTGTATTTCCTTCCTATTTAAAGTATCTACTTAAGAAATTTAACGTAATGTAGGACAAATAAAATAAGTTCATATTATTTCTACTCCCCCTAAAAAATCTACATTAATAGAAATGGATTAGCCAAGAACGGAAAATGTCATTCCAGCCTATTTGTAGGTGTCTTATTTGGTCACCAAAAGTTATTTTTGGTACTTAACAAGCAATGACAAATAACTAATATGTTAATTGGCTAAAACATTCTCAAAGTGATAGATAGACCTTTCTATCCTCCCATTTAACATTTTCTAAAAGTTTATCAAAGCAGTGGACACATTTGGTTAAAATTATTTTAGTTCAGGATAGCTTGTATTGGCAAAGGTACAATGTTGTACATACCCTTTCTACTTATAACTATCCTTCACAGAAACAAAGAAGATAATTTTTTTAAGCTTTATTCTTCTAAAGGTTGTTTCTGTATTTCTAAATCTGAATTTAGAAATTTCTTCAGTTATCACTTCCCTCCTATGATATTAAGGACAAGAGACATGGGAAGGTCAAGATCAAGGTCATATGTAACTGAATGACACAACTATATTATACCAAGGTTTTCTGATTTCTAGATCAGTTTCCCCCCCCCCTAGCATACTATGATGTTTTCAAACCTTGTTCAGCTACTTAACACTTGGAGTGGGGGAAACGAGTTAAGTCGGCTCTCGTGAATTGCGCGTACTCCGCGGGAGCCGTCTTTAACTCGGTTCATATAGATTTGCGGTGGAGTGCGGGAAACGTGTAAACTCGGGCCGATTGTAACTGCGTATTACCAAATATTTGTTTGTAATCCACCCTTTTGGTGGATGGAACAAAACCAAAAGACAGAGCCATCTTATATTTTGGCGGGAAATTCACCCCACACTGGAGTGTTAAGAAGAAATTCTAAGAAATACAAGTTTGCAAGTTTTTAAAACTTAGTTCCTTGATAAGGATTTTATCAAAAATAATTCTGTTTAAAAAAATAAAAAGCAAACAACCAAAAAAAATAACACAAACACCCAAAAAAACAAATTCTGTTAAAAAAGAAAGGGCTCTTATTCTGGAAAATTAACTCTTTGTCTTAGGGTCATATGCCAACCATTGAGCTTTTGAAAAAGTATCATCTCATGCAGTTTGCTGAAGTAACCAGAGCTGTAAGGTAGAGTATTTTATTCTTTTCTATTTGGGATTTTTTAAAATATAAAATTAATAAAATTTCACACACCAATTAAGCAGTTGAACCAATTGCTTTTGGTGTGATATCATCCTGGGATTTTGTTTTGTGACCATGCTTGCTCATCTTTCCCCCCGTCACCCAGTGAAGGCAATCTCCTTCTATTGAACGAGGCTCTAGCGAAGCATGAGACCTTCTTTATTCGCTGTGGCATCTTCCTTATCCTTGAAAAGCTGAAGATCATCACCTACAGGAATCTTTTTAAGAAAGTGTAAGCAAAGTATTTTTGTAATAAGTTGAAACTCTTTGTATGACTCATGTAGAGTTGTCAGGTTATGAAAACTTAAAATAACAGGTGCTGTGTCTTCTGAGATGGAGATGTCAGTCTGTGTGGACAAGGTCCCATCACTTTTCCTTTAATTGTGTGGAATAAAGTGAAAATTCCCCGGCCCGCCCCCTGCCTCCAGGCGTTGGTGCCACACAGTGCGTGAGCAAAGGCTCACTTGTGGGAGGGATAACTCGGGGTATGCATGATAAGAGAACTTAGCAATAGATATTTTAAAACACCAGCCCTAAGAATAAAATATTCCACATTTTATCAGAGTGTGTGGGACAGAGTTGTTCATTTTCTTTATTCATAATTAAACCTCTCCCTGCCACTCCTGTCTGTCAGAAAGTTGAATTCTTCTGCACTTGTTTGTTTTCATCCATGTAACACTGGAAGTTGACTCTTCTTCAAGGCCTGATCCTAACAGGATCTCAGTTAAGAAACTTCAAACAAAGGCAGACTTTTTATAGCTGTAAGTAGTATATAAAAAAATGGCAAGGACCATATTTCATCGAATCCATTTTAATACATTGTTTGCGGGTAGTTTTTATCGCGCGCTAACAGGTGGCTCTACTTCTTACAGTCAATGTAAAACGTATAAATACGTTTCCCGCATACAATGTGTTAAGATTTCAGAGATAGTACAATGTGAAAATACCTTCATCTTAGATTCCTTGAAATATTTAGTAAATATAAAAAATTATACTTGTACTAGTGGCTTTTTCAAATTGAGAAGACAAAATTATCCTATGTAATAAAATGCTAATACAAAAATTACCCGAACGGTGGAACAACCAGTTGCTATGAGGTGCACTGACCACCAGGGGGCAAATGCTCAATGCAGGAGCTGCCCCCTGGTGATCAGCGTACTCCCACAGGGGGAGTGCCGCTCAGCCAGAAGCCGGGCTCAGGGCTGGAGAGCACAGCAGCAGTGGCAGGAGCCTTGCCCACCTCCGCGGCAGCACTAAGGATGTCCAACTGCCAGCTTAGGCCCTCTCCTGGCATCAGTTTGACATCCCCCAAGGGCTCCCAGCCTCCAAGAGGGCCAAGGCTGGGCTGAGGGACCCCTCCCCCCCCCCCCCCCCCCCCAAGTGCACGAATCTTGTGCACCGGGCCTCTGGTATTTAATAACTCTTATTTTTAGAGTGTATTTAATAGGTGGAAGATTCCTTTCATTCCTAGTGGTATGTTTCCTAGAAGATGTGTTTTCTACTGACTTAGTGCTCTTTTTCTTAACTTTTGAAGTACTTGCATTCTGTTGGTAACTAATATGAACTTCTGTTTCCCTCTTCCAGGTACTTGTTACTCAAAACACACCAGTTATCTCTGGATGCTTTTCTAGTTGCTTTGAAATTCATGCAAGTGGAAGATGTGGACATCGATGAAGTCCAGTGTATTCTAGCCAACCTGATATACATGGTGCGTGAGCTCCTCGGTTCAGGTTAGGACTTGGTCTAGATCAGTGGTCGCCAACCTTCTGGACCTCTCAGACCACCAGTGGTCTGCGGACCACCGGTTGGCGACTGCTGCTCCAAAGGTTTCCTTAAACCAGCAGTTGCCAACCTTTCAGACCTCACGACCACCAGTGGTCCACGGACCACTCGTTGGCAACTGCTGGTCTAGAATGTGAAGCTTTGATGCACTGTCGTTAAAGTTGTTATCAGACCCTTTTCCTTTGTGAAGGTATTTTCTGACAGAATTAATTGTATCCCAGGAAATACCATGATAATCAAAGGGCTTTATAGAGGGTTCGGGTGGGTGAATATAATATATATTTCTATATTCTCCGTATATAACTTTATTCATTGTTCTCCCAATGACTTGAATTGCACTATGATTGGGGAAGAATGCTTATGCCAGAAGAATAAGTAAGTAACTCTCTCAACATCAGTGATGTGAATCAGGAACATAAACTAACCCTCTGTTTTTCTCCTACAGGGTCACATCAAAGGCTATATATCACATCAGCATCAGAAGCTAGTTGTTAGCAAGCAAAATCCGTTTCCTCCGCTGTCTACAGTGTGTTGAATGTATCAACACCTATTCCTCTGGTGTTTATCGTACTGATGAAATCACTACTTTGCCAGGACGTTACTTTCTGCAGCCGGAATCTCTTTGGGGCTCTTCTCTCAAGGATGTTGAGACTGAGTCTCCCGTATTCACAGCCACCTTGACATTTCCTCATCACTCGTTACTAATGTCGACCTCACGGAGACTTGGAATTTCTTTTTCAAATGTTGCAGACCCTCCTTTGACTCTGGAGCATTGGAGAAACTTCTGTGAAGGAGGCTCTTCTCCAAGACAGCTACAGTTTACTTCTCCCAAGAGTTATACACAAGTGCAATTTTTTTAATATAATTTTTCTATATAAAAGGCATTCTGAATTTATACAAGTGACATAAGTCTTTATTATATCTTCTGGGAAACGAAATTTTGCTAAGATTTTAAAATTCACTCTTTTCCCCCCACTGTCCTTACCATTAGTCCGCGTTAAATTAGCATATTTGTTTTTGCCAAGGTCCTTTCAGAGAAGTGGGCCAGTGTGCCTACAGATTGGCAAAAAAAATAGTTTAATTCTGGGGTTAAAGTATATCAGAAATGAAGGAGAGATACGTAGTGTGTTTAAGACGTGTAAGATTTAAAAATCTGAATTGTGTATACATTTCCAATATTTCACTCAAAATACAGTTTAAATCAACTCACATTTTATTTTTAATCTTTTAAAGTATTACATGTCTCCTTTTTCCCCCAATTAACCCCCCTGGCCACTCCCACCCTCGAGGGCAAGCCCCCACTGCCCCACTGTCTGTCCATTGGTCATGCTAATATACATGCATTTAAGTCCTTTGGTTGATCTCTAATCCTCCCTCCCCCTGCCTTTTCCCTGAGGTTGGACAGTCTTCTCAGTGCCACCTTGTCTCTGGATCCATTTTTGTTCATCAGTTTATGTTGATTATTATATCCCACACTAGAGGCCTGGTGCACGAAATTCATACCCGGGTAGGGTCTCCCTGGCCAGGGCCTTCCTTCCCTGGCTACCAGCTGCTGGCCAGGACCTTCCTTCATTCCGCACCACCCCCTTCATTCCGCACCACCCCCTGGTGGTCAGTGCATGTCATAGCGAGTCATGGTATTCCTGGTCTCCCAGTCGAACTCCCAAGGGGACACTTTGCATATTAGCCATATATATATATGAGAGGCCCAGTGCACGTAATTTGTGCAGGAGGGGGGCAGTGGGAGGGGTGTCCCTCAGCCCGGCCTGCACCCTCTCCAATCTGGGACAACCCCTTGGGGGATATCCAACTGCCGGTTTAGGCTCGATCCCAATCGGACATCCCTCACACAATCTGGGACTGCTGGCTCTTAACAGCTCGCCTGCCTGCCTGATTGCCCCTAACCCCAGCGGTTCTCAACCTGTGGGTCTCGACCCCTTTGGTGGTCGAACGACCCTTTCACAGGGGTCACCTAAGACCATCCTGCATATCAGATATTTACATTACGATTCATCACAGTAGCAAGATTACAGTTATGAAGTAGCAACAAAAATAATTTTATGGTTGGGTCACAACATGAGGAACTGTATTTAAAGGGCCAGAAGGTTGAGAACCACTGCCCTAACCGCTTCTGGCTGCCAGCCTGATCTCCCCCTAACCACTCCCCTGCTGGCCTGATCGCCCCCAACTGCTCTCTCCTGCAGGCCTGGTCGCCCCCAGCTGCCCGCCCCTGCTGGCCTGATCTTGCCCGCAACTGCCCTCCCCTGCTGGCCATCTTGTGGCGGCCATCTTGTGAGGGCGTTGCACAAGGGCGTGACACCATCTAGGTTTTTATTATATAGAATATGAGTGAGATCATGTGATATTTATCTTTCTCCAACTTGCTTATTTTGCTTAGCATAATGTTCTCCAGTTCCATTCATGCTGTTGCACATGCTAAAAGTTCCTTCTTTTTTTATAGCAGCATAGTATTCCATTGTGTAGATGTACCACAGTTTTTAAATCCACTCATCTGCTGATAGGCACTTAGGCTGTCTCCAAATCTTAGCTATGGTGAATTGTGCTGCTATGAACATAGCAGTGCATATATCCTTTCTGATTAGTGTTTCTGGTTTCTTGGGATATAGTCCTAGAAGTGGGATCACTGGGTCAAATGGGAGTTCCATTTTTAACTTTTAGAGGAAACTCCATACTGTTTCCCAGTGGCTGCACCAGTCTGCATTCCTACCAGCAGTGCAAGAGGTTTCTTTTTTCTCCACATCCTCGCCAGCACTTGTTTGTTGATTTGTTGATGATAGCCATGATAGGTGTGAGATGGTATCTCGTTGTTTTGATTTGCATCTCTTGGATGATTAGTGACTTTGAGCACATTTTCATATGTCTCTTGGCCTTCTGTTTGTCCTCTTTAGAAAAGTGTCTGCTTAGGTCCTTTGCCCATTTTTGATTAGATTATTTATCTTCCTTTTGTTAAGTTATATGAGTTCTCTGTAAATGTTGGAGATTAAACCCTTATCGGAGATAACATTGGCAAATATGTTCTCCCATGCAGTGGGCTTTCTTGTTATTTTGTTGATGGTTTCTTTTGCTGTACAGAAGCTTTTTATTTTGATGTAGTACCATTTGTTTATTTCCTCCTTAGTTTCCGTTGCCCTAGGAGCTATATCGGTAAAGATATTGCTAAACATATGTCTGATAATTTGCTGCCTATGGAGTCTTGTAAGATTTTTATGGTTTCCCATCTTACATTTAAGTCCTTTAACCATTTTGAGTTTGTTTTTGTGTATGGTGTAAATTGGTGATCTAGTTTCATTTTTTTGCATGTATCTGACCAGTTTTCCCAGCACCGTTTATTGAAGAGGCTGTCTTGACTCCATTATATGCTCTTGCCTCCTTCGTCAAATATTAATTGAGCATAATGACTTGTGTCTATTTCTGGGTTTTCTGTTCTGTTCCATTGGTCTATATGTCTGTTCTTGTGCCAGTACCAGGCAGTTTTGAGAACCGTAGTTTTGTAATATAGCTTGATATCTGGTATTGTGATCCCTCCAACTTTGGTCTTCTTTCTCAGGATTGCTGCAGCTATTTGTTGCTGCAGCTTTTTTTATTCCAGATGAATTTTTGGAGAGTTTATTCTAGGTCTGTGAATTGATATTTTAATGCGGATTGCATTAAATCTCTAAATTGCTTTGGGTACTATGGACATTTTAATGGTATTGATTCTACCAATCCATGAACACGGTATGTTCTTCCATTTGTTTGTCTTCCTCTATCTCTTTTTTCAGTGTCCTATAGTTTTCCGAGTACAGGTCTTTTGTCTCCTTAGTTAAGTTTATTCCTAGGTATCTTAATTTTTTTGGTGCAGTGGTAAACGGGATTGTTTTTTTAGTTTCTCTTTCTGTGAGTTCATTGTTGGTGTATAAAAAAGCCATAGATTTCTGGGTGCTGATTTTGTATCCTGCTACATTGCCAAATTCATTTATTAAGTCTAGTAGTTTTTTGATGGAGTCTTTGGGGTTTTTTATGTACAGTATCATGTCATCTGCGAATAAGGACAGTTTTACTTCTTTTCTAATTTGGATGCCTTTTATTTCTTCTTCTTGTCTGATCACTATGGCTAGCACTTCCAGTACTATATCAAACAGGAGTGGTGAAAGTGGGCATCCCTGTCTTGTCCCTGTTCTTAGGGAAATGAATTTAGATTTTGTCCATTGAGTATGATGTTGACTGTATGTTTGTCATGTAAGGCTTTTATTATGTTGAGGTATGATCCCGCTATTCCCACTTTGCTGAGAGTTTTTATCAAGAAAGGGTGTTGGATTTTGTTAAATGCTTTTTCTGCATCAGTTGATATGATTATGTGATTTTTGATTCTCAATTTGTTTATGTGATGTATCATGTTTATTGATTTGGGGATATTGTACCATCCTTGCATCCCCGGAATAAATCCCACTTGTCATGGTGTATGATCTTTCTAATGTAATGCTGGATTCGATTTGCTAGAATTTTGTTGAGGATTTTAGCATCTATGTTCATCAAGGATATTGGCCTGTAGTTCTCTTTCTTTGTGGTGTCTTTATCTGGTTTTGGAATTAGAGTAATGCTGGCTTCATAGAAAGAGCTTGGAAATGTGCCTTCCTCTTGAATTTTTGGGAATAGTCTGAGGAGGATAGGTTTTAGTTCTTTGAATGCTTTCTAGAACTCTCCTGTAAAGCCGTCCGGACCAGGGGTTTTGTTTGCTGGAAGATTTTTTATTACTGCTTCAATTTCTTCGGTTATTATCAGCCTATTAAAATTTTTCTATTCTTCCTGATTGAGTTTTGGAAGCTTGTATTTTTCTAAGAATATGTCCATTTCATCTAGGTTGTCCAGTTTATTGGAATAGAGTTGTTCATAGTAATTTTTCATAATCTTTTGTATTTCTGTGGGGTTGGTTGTTACTTCACCTCTTTCATTTTTTATTTTGTTTATTTGGGTCCTCTCTCTTTGCTTCTTGGTGAGCCTGCCTAGAGGTTCATCAATCTTGTTTTTCCTTTCAAAGAACCAGCTCATGGTTTTATTGATCTTTTTTTGTTGTTGTTCTCTATGTTGTTTATTTCTGCTCTGATCTTTATTATTTCCTTCCTTCTGCCTACTCCGGGCTTTTCTTGTTGCTCTCTTTCTAATTCTTTGAGTTGTAGGGTTAGATAATTTATTACCATTTTTTCTTGTTTTTTGAGGTAGGCCTGTAGAGCTATGAACTTCCCTCTCAAGACTGCTTTCACTGTGTCCCATATATTTTAGATGTTTGTGTTTTCATTATTGTTTGTTGCCAGGATGCTTTTTATTTCTTCTTTGATCTTTTTGAGAATCCAATCATTGTTTAATAGTATGCTATTTAGCCTTCAAGTGTTTGATTTTTTTCATTGTTTTTATTGTAGTTGATTTCTCAGCTCACATTTTTAATTTCTTAAAAATATCCTCTCTGCTCTTCAACTCTTTATAATGAGCCCTCAGCAGCCCACTGTTACCCTGCATGTGCATCTGGAGTTAGAGCTGCCCTCTCCACCATCTGCTGGTCTGCAGAGCAGTTAGCCTCGGAAGCTCTTTCATTTCACTCCAGGAAATGGGCTTGGAAATCAGATGTACTTAGTGGAGGAGCAGTTTTGCTACTTCCTTAACTTAAATAAGAGTTAAGAGATTAACTTAAAAGTAAACATCATTTCTATCCATTGCTTTCACTTTTCGTTTTGGCACAAATTCGGACCCCCTTGGAGTTCTGATCTGCAGGGAAGCACGGTTTGGGGCTGGACTCAAGTTCTGTCTTTCCCGTGATGTCAAAGCTGGGGTCTTTGTGATGATAATAGATAATCACTGTGATTGAACACTGTTCTACTTTTTAACTCAGCCCTGGTTGGTAGATGCTGTTATTGTTCCATTTACCGGTAGAGCCCAGGAGAGAGGCACAAAGGGGATACATCACTTAGAGTCAGCTAGCTGGTTCAGAAGCAGAGTGGAGAGGCTGAGCACGGCCCTCATCCAGCAGCCCTCTGGAACCTGTCTGGGAGGTTTCCCTCCACAGGAAGTGCCTTTCTGAGCACAAGGCCCTGTTTGAAGGCCCCATGTTGTCCATCTTCTTTTAACCTCTCATGTTTCCTGATTCTTTCTCTAAAACTATAACCTATTCCTCTGTGATATTTTCCCCTGTGGTGACTCTCTTCTAGTGGCTCTTCCAACACTGAGCAACCCTTTCATTCACACGGGCAATTGGTAAACCTGGCACAACTATGAGGTCCCTCTTACCTCCCATTCTCTTAAAATCTCTGTTTAGATAAAAAGTCCCAAGCAAAAAACTTTTCACAGTACTCAGTAATGAACTCATAAGCCAGCGATTTTCAACCTTTTTCATCTCATGGCATACACAAACTAATTACTAAAATTCTGCAGTACACCAAAAAATATATATTTTTTGCCAATCTGACAAAAAAATTGATTCATTCACAATGGACGGCTATTGTTATGTTGACTGTTGACCTTTTTTTATTTGATAGTCTAAGACAGTGGTTCTCAACCTTGGCTGCACATTAGAATCACCTGGGAATCTTTTTAAAAATCCTGATTTCTGGGCCTCATCCTCTGAAAATTCTGTTTCTTTGTTATGGGGTGGGGCCACAACATTAGTAACAAACGGAATTTCCGGAGGATGAGGCCCAAAAATCAGGATTTTTAAAAGATTCCCAGGTGATTCTAATGTGCAGCCAAGGTTGAGAACCACTGGTCTAAGGGAAAAGAGGTCCTTGCCCCTGACCAAAATAGTCAGGTGTTGCATGTTTTAAAAATTGTTGCAGCATACTGGTTGAAAGTCGCTGTCATAAGCAGTTACTAATGGTTTGTAGACAGAGTTGGTTGTCCTGAGGCAGTCACAGCTGTTTTGCTGTGATATTTTAATTTAACTCCATGCTTGCAGTTAAGGTGTGTAATCCCACCACATCTTTTATTCTTGAGGCTTAGCTGGGTTTAGTCACTTCATGATTTGTCTAAACCAGAGTGAGTATCTTGAAACCTTGGTGAGAAGAAACTCCTGTCCATACTCTGCTGTGGGCACCGAGCACAGAATCCCTGTCAGGAACCAGGTACCTTTGTGTTTTCTGGCGACCATGCTCCCTTCCGCCCACTGCACCCCTCCAGCTGCCACTCCCCTCTCGCAGTACGTCCTCGTCGTGACTGTCACATTCAGGGCTCTGCCACACTCCTCGCTGTCCATGTGCATGACGGGCAGCTGCATCGACACATTGCCCAGCTCAGAGCCGTTGGATGTCCAGCCAATGAGGAGGCCCTGTGTCCCTGGGATGAGGATGCGCTCCGCAAAGTCCTGCTCGGGCATACAGACGGGGAGCCCCGTGTCTGGGCACTGGATGGGCAGCTCCAGCTCCAAGAGCGAAATGTCATTGTCCCCCGTCTCCTCCTCGTACATCATGTGCACATGGATGCGCTTCACCTCGATCGTCAGTGGGTCCTTGCTCGTTCTAGGAAAATCTGAAATAATGGACAATCACTGGCTTTTGTAACCTAAAGCCTGGTTTTCAGGTTACAATAATATGAAACTAATTTCTCAGTGAACCCTGTGACAAGGCAGAGGCTGGGTAAAACATGCCATGGCTAATTGTCCTGATCTCCTTTCTTCATCTATGGAACGAAGTATTCCAACTAATTCCTCATACTCCTTTAAAAATCAAAATGAGCCCTAACCGGTTTGGCTCAGTGGATGGATGGAGCGTCGGCTTTCGGACTGAAGGGTCCCAGGTTCGATTCCGGTCAAGGGCATGTGCCTTGGTTGCAGGCACATCCCCAGTAGGGGGCGTGCAGGAGGCAGCTGATCGATGTTTCTCATGGATGTTTCTAACTCTCTATCCCTCTCCCTTCCTCTCTGTAAAAAGTCAATAGAATAAAATAAAATAAAATAAAATAAAATAATGGAAGATTAAAAAAAATCAAAATGAGTTATTTTGGTGAAGTGGTAAAATAAACTAGGGGAACTTCTTCAAGCTAATTAAAACTGGGCCGGTCAGAAGTAGTTTTTCAGGTTGACATTTCGTTGACTGAAAAATATTCAAGGACGAGGAGTGAAATATAATAAGGTTCTTCAGAATCATAATAGAGAACTTTCCCAGATTATCACTGAACCTTTGCGACCTCCCTACAGGACAGAAGTTACTGCCCATTTTTCACTGATGAGGACTGAAGCACAGACAAGTTAGGTGGTGAGCTCCACGTCACAGCCGTGGCCTTGGGTGACAGGGGAATCTGAACCCAGATCTTCTGACTTTCAGTCAATTATCTGCCAACAACACAGCCTCTCCATTTCAGTATCAAATTATATTTTTATCAGCCGTGACTTCCTCAGACTGAATATTAGCATTTGTCTGCTTGCTATGCCTAGACATTCCACCAGGTATTTTACATATGCTTTCTCACTTTATAAGTAGCTCAGTAGTATTGAAGCTAAATTCATTTCTATATTGCATTAAAAACAAAACTCTAGTTTTTAAATTTTCATTCTACATAGAATACTGTTTATTTCCAACATGGTCTTATAAAAACGAGTGCTAAAATACTTACTGGTTTTCACACTGATATTTCTGTGTAACAGTGAACATTTTGCTGTTGTCAGCACAAAATTTTCCTCTATTATAACACCACCACAGAAGTCTTTTCCTTCGGAATCTATTAGTTTTACCTTAAATAAAAACAAGACAGACAATAGCTAGTGGTGAAAATTAGCAGGATTAGGGGCAGTATAGTCTGATGGTTAGAATATGGGTTCCAGCCCTAGCCAGTTTGGCTCATTGGCCTGTGGACTCAAGGGTCCCGGGTTCGATTCCAGTCAAGGGCACATGCCCTCGTGGTGGGCTCGATCCCCAGTCGAGGGCATGCAAGAGGCAGACAATGATTCTCTTCATCATTGATGTGTCTAACTCTTTCTCCCTTCCTCTCTGAAATCAATAAAAATATATTTGAAAAGAAAAGAAAAAAAAGAATATGAGCTCCAAAGATAGCCATTGAGGGAGTCAGCTGAAGGTACAGTGGATGGACAAAGCAAAGATGTATAGTGTAGCCTAAAGCAGCCACTAAGCAAAAACAATTCTAGTAAATTATCCAACAAAGAAGGTAAAACAATAAAAAAAATCAAGTAATTCAATAGAAGGCAGGAAAAAAAAAAGAGGAAAAAACAGATGGGAAAAATACAAAACAAATAGCAAAATTATGAATTTAAGCCTACCTAGATAAGTAGAAAATGGTCTAAATATCCCATTAAAAAGGCAGGGGTTTGTCAGATTGTGTAAAATTAAAAGTCAACTATATACTGCCTATAAAACATACTGTAAATATAATTTAAAAGATTGGGGGGAGGGGATTACATGCTAACACTAATCAATAGTGTCAATACCAGACCAGGGAGATATCAGAACAAACACTATTACGAGATGAAATGTGAGGTTATTTTGTGGATTAAACAAAAGAAAAAAATGTACCCTCATAGCATAGGTGCTGGCTCAAGAAATGTTGCTTATAATTTTTAGTAGTTTAATAAAATGAAAAATGCTAAGCAAAGTATAAATGCTTTTCAAATTTAATGTAGCCTCATTTCTGGAAATCTTAAGTTTATTAATAATAGTTACCATATATTAACTACCTACATAAGTCAGGTGCATTTTCTTTAACCCTCACTACAATTCTTGTATCACTATATTTTATAGGTGGGTAACACCAAGTTTGAGGGAAGACGGCATTTTCAGCATCAGTGTGCTAGACTTGTAGTAAAATGCAGTGGAACATAGTGTCAATTTCTTACCTAGAATGGAAGAAACAAGTTGTAATGATAATTTTCAACTCTATATCCTAGGCCAGTTAATTCAGTTAAATAATTTCAGAACTATTTATTATACCAGAGTAAAAATCTAATAGTATTTAGCTTGCCTATATAAGTGTGTCTGCAAACGTGTTTGATTTGTATGTAGAGAATGCTTACCTCACAGGTAATAGCTCCTGGTCTTGTTGGTACTAACATTACTTCTATAAATGAAAATGGCCACTAAGGTCCCCTTGAATGGGCTGGGAGACTAGACCACCACTGTCATCCATCCACCAGTCCCCACTCCCCATGTTCTGAGGTCTGCCTTAGTGCATTGATGAAGATGATAAGAGTGCAAGTATGAATAAGGGGATCTTAGAAAGCTTAAGGAATATGATCCTATTAACCAATGTCACCTCAATAAATTTAATTTAAAAAGAGAGAGAACAAGGAGAAAAGGCAACAGAAGATCAAGTTCACCAGCTGATAACTGGACCATTCTGGTTTTGTCCCTTTCCATCATTTTATCTCCCTTCACTCAGTCTCCTTTCAAATCCGGGTCATTGCAGTGGTCACTGAGCTCTCTTCAGTTGTCTGCGTAGGGCCCCTCCTAGCAGCCAGTGATTCTGCTGGCTCAGCCGGCTTAAAGTGTTGGACACACACACACCGAGGAGCATTACTCACAGACCCTGTAAAGAAACTGAGAATGCTAGGCTGTCCAACGTTGCAGTCACATGTGGTTACTGAGCATTTGACAGGTGACTGGTCCAAATTGAATGTTCTCCAAGTGTAAAACACACCCCAGATGTCAAAGATTAGTAATGAAGAAAAGATGTAAATATCTCAATTTTTTATATCTGTTACATGTTGAAATAATAGTATTTAGACATATTGGAGTACTGGTAAATAAAATTCATTATCCAACTTCATTTGATCTGCTTTACTTTCATTAGTGTGACTAGGAAGTTTCAGTTACATATGCAGCTTACATTATATTTCTACTGACAGGGCTATTCTAAAGGGTGTACTTCAGGGCCTGGCTGGTGTAACTCAGTGGTTAGAGTGTTGGCCCATGGACTGAAGAGTCTCGGGTTCAATTCCTGGTCAAGGACATGTACCTGGGTTGCAGGCCAGATCCTGGCTGGGGTGCCTGCAGGAGGCAACCAATCGATGTGTCTCTCTCACATTGATGTTCCTCTCTCACGTTGATGTTTCTCTCTCTCCCTCTCTCCTTCTTCCCTTCCACTCTCTCTGAAAATCAATGGAAAAAATATCCTCTGGTGAGGATTAACAACAACAAAAACCCACAAGTAAAAAAGGTGTACATTAAACAAAAAAGGTGTACAAATAAAAGAGATGATCTGCATTAGAGGCAAGAAAAATGGCAAACATGTAAATTAAAATATACATTGGTGGTATAAGCCATAATAATAAAAGTTATACTTATTTTATGGAATTACTAAAAAAGCAAGAAAAGAATGAAATGCTGGTTAAAATAGCAGATGGCTATTGTGAGGTGCTTGAAATAACTTGGCGGGGGGATGAAAATATTAACTTTATATATTGGCACGTTATAAATGAATCTTTAAATGTCAAGAGTGGCCATCTATAATAATAAAAGCATAATATGCAAATTAGACCAGACGTCCTTCCAGACGACCTTCTGGACAAAGCTAGGGCTACAAGAAAAGCCCGGGTCCCGGGTGCCAGAGGGAAGCCAGTGCCGGCAGCCGGGGGAAGGAAGGCCTACTCTTGCATGAATTTCATGCATCGGGACTCTAGTTAAATATAAATAGAATATTTAACTTCCAAACCAGTCAAGGGGGGAAATCAGAAAATAACAAAAATGAATGCCAAAGAAGAGAAATTTCCTCCACACAATAGTGGAGCTGGAGTTCCAGCTAGGAGGCTGGGGAGTGGAGAGCCTATGTCCTTAACTCTGGCCACCTGCCTTTCCTGTGGTCACTCGCCAGGTCCATGGCACCTTACCCACCCAAGTGCGACTCCAGGATACCTATGGTCTGAGAGAAATGACATTGGGCCTAGGGTGGCTATAAATAAAACTACGTTTTTATTTGGTGAAAGAATGAAGACTGCTAAAGTTGTGAATTCGGCATTAGAAAGTGCTCTGAAGTAGGACTTTGAGATTAGTTAATGGTTCACTTAAATCAAAAATGCCTCTTTCACTTAGTCATTATGTTTCTATTTGGTTGGCAAAGACCATGGAAATGACAAGGAGGATGAAACCTGTAACTAAAAGTGAAAACATGTTTATAAAATGTTTCTGTTACCTGCCATGGGAAAATCTGAAGATTCCGCCTGCTCCTCTGTGTTGCCCTGATGCACTCAGAATTCAGGATTCCACACGCACACTTGTCTTCATTTGTGGTGACAACATAAGAAAGGTCAGTGCCTTCCAAGTCAAACATCGGGTTTTATCTACTCAAATGGTGCTAACTACTTGAATCTGGCTTCTTCATGCCCATCATTTTGAGACTAGAGGCCCAGTACACGAAATTCATGCACTCTGGGGGGTCCCTCAGGAGTGGACCTAAGCTGTCAGTCAGACATCCTTAGGGCTGCTGCGGAGGTGGGAGAGGCTTCTGCCACTGCAACTGTACTTGCCAGCTGTGAGCCGGGCTTCTGGCTGAGCGGTGCTCCCCCTGTGGGAGTGCACTGACCACCAGTGGGCAGCTCCTGTGTTGATCATCTGCCCCCTGGTGGTCAGTGCGCATCATAGCGACCAGTTGTTCTGCCATTTGGTCGATTTGCATATTAGCCTTTTATTATATAGGATGGTCTTTGGTTGATTACTCCCACCCACCCACGGTTGGGGCTGCAGAGGGATGTGGGAGGTTGGCCAGCGGGGGAGGCACCTTGGGATGGCTGCAGGGTGTGTCTGGCCTGTCTTGCTCAGTCCCGATAGGACCCCAGCAGCAAGCTAACCTACCGGTTGGAGTGTCTGACCAGTGCACGTTATAGCGAGTGGTTGAGTGGCCTTAGCATTTCATTAGCATGGAGCCACAGGTGAAGTTAAATCACGTGCTCTCAGTGTTTGTAGGTTAGCTAAGATACTGCTAGGACCCAGGCAAGCTTCAGCGTGGAGGAGGGGAGGGCTGGCCGCGTCAGAGTGACTCCTCATCTCATAGACAAGAGGTGGCTTTTCAAACGTTATTGTAGGAGGAGTGGGGGTGTGTATGGGAGCCGACAGGGTAGGAACGGGAGAGACCACCTTTTCTCACTGGATTGAGAACTCACCATGTGGGATGCACGATTTGTAGTCTTGGCCCAGTTTATACCCCTGTGCACAGCTGCAAATGTAGGAGTCCTGTCCCGGGTGGCAAAAGTGTTGACACCCATCAGTCCTCAAAGGGTGACATTCATTTTTAGCTGAAAAGGAAAAAACCAGAAGTGCTAACATGGAAATAGTTGTTTTTTAAATTTCCTTGTGCCTTGGGGCTCTGGCTTTTCAGTCCAAATGTTCTCATTCTTTTCAGATTTTTGGTTCCCCACAGAAGCACTTCCCACACTTCTGTCTTCAGGAATGTGCATGGAGAAAGCAAAAGTTCAGTGAGTGACAGCCCTTGTATTTGTCCTCAGAAAATGTAACTTGGTCATGGATATATGTGTACATATTGCAAGGCCTCTGCCCATTTTCACAACTTTCACTTCCCGCTACAGGTGGGGATGTGGGATGGGAGGGTTCTAGTGGGACCCCATGTGGATGGCTGAGCAGCTGGGATGAGGATCAAAACCTTGCTTTGGCATGTGTTAGGTTTGGGATGTCTGCGAAACATTACGTGGGGCTCTCAAGGTGGCAGTTAGAGGAGAGAGATGGACTTCAGTGGAGAGATCTGGGCTGGGAATCATATTTTTCCCCAGAAAACTGACTCTGTATTGACCAGAGGCATTGAAAGGATTAAGTGAATTTATTTCCATATAGGATAATTATTGGTAGGAAATTAATTTCTTCCCACTCCCGCAAAGAATATTAGTTCATGAAGCTATAAATCTCACACCCATGCCTACCTCTGAGCCAGCCTGTGTGTGACTCCCCCTTACAGAGGGACCCTCAGATCCCATCACCCTGCTTGGGGTGGGTCGGGTTCCAGGAATTCTGGAGAGTAGACTGTAAATGGGTTAGGCGGGGCTGGGTTTGGGAGGACAGGGAGGGGACTCTAAGCAGTGGAAACTGTAGGGAGGTGTGTTTGGAAGGCAGGAGGGCCATACACAGAATGGTTTCCAGTGGAGAACCGGGTTGGAACTAGGTTCCCACGGGCACCCTTGGCTCACTCCTGGAAGCCCATCTCTGTACGGTTGGGGTGGGTCAGGGTGGCTGGGGACTCACCGAAGGCGCAGTCCTTGCCCTCGTAGCCCGAGGAGCAAGTGCAGGTGTAGCTGCGGATGTTGTCCTGGCAGGACCCGTTGTTGAGGCAGGGCTGGGAGACGCATGGGGAGCCACCTGCCAAGAGGGATGTGAGAACCTTGTGCACGTGGAATCATCTAGTTCCTCCTGATGTCCCCTGGATTAGGCTGCCAGGTGCTCCTCATGTGTCCCCTGGGGTCCCACCAGCCACCTGTGCCCATGAGGTTTGTCTAAGTCCCCCTCCTTCACCTCCTTCTCTCTTTGCTGAGCGACCATGGTGACCGGTGACTGTGGCTGGCTGCCCCAGCTCTTCTAATTCCCCTCACCCATCCCTGTGGCCCTCAGTCACTGTGGTCTTCTGGGGGCTCCTGCTAAAGGGACACCCAGCATCCCCCCAAGCCTAGGATGAGCTGTCACTTTCCTCAAATTAACCAGGATCTGACCCTTCAGCAAGAGGCCCCAGGGAGCCTGCGAGGCCCCAGGAATGAGAGGAGCGGCTCAGGATGGGGACCCTCTGGCCTCTGCCACCCGAGCCCCCAAGGGAGCGTCTCCCTGACTCCCCAGGACTTTGGGAACTTTCCTACCCTTCTCCTCGTCCTTGTCCTCAGAGAGTGTCCAGGTGCCTACGTGTGAAACGTGGAAAGCCTTACCTCATCTTAAGGAAAAAGAAGAGGAAATAATCCCTGCAAGAGTTGAGGCCACTTACCCATATAACGTTGCCAAAATTCATCCTGTAAAATTAAAATATAAAAGGGTTGCAAATAGATGATTTTTTACAATATTTTCTCCCATTGATTGACTTAAAGATAACAAGTGTTGATTTTATCCACTTAATAGAAAAATACTGGTTGAAACAGAGAATGCAAAAATTGTCTGCTTAATATTCTATTTAATATACGTGGAACATTTCCTATTTCACGTGTATTTTCTGTAACCTATTTAAGGAAGGAGAAATAATAGTCTGTGACGTGGCACAAACACCATGACCATGGCCTCCCAAGGTCACCTTCCCCTCCTCCAGGGGCACAGTATTCACTCATGTCCTATTCTACAGAGTGCATGATGTGGATACAAAGCACTAACACCACTTTTTTATAAGCCAATGAAACAACAATCAAAAGTGGGTATGTGTATGTGTAAGGTTAGTTTGGGTGGGGGGTATCTAAAATTAGGATAATTACTCGGAATTAAAGCCTAGAACGTAAACAAGTGGTTGCCATCTCCCAATCATACTTGGACTTGTAACAACCTGAATGATGTCAAATTAAGAGGACAATTTTCCGGATGGACCTAGAGGGTAGTATGCTAAGTGATAGGCCAGACAGAGAAAGACAAATACCATATGGTTTCACTTATATGTAGAATCTAAAGAACAAGATAAGTGAACAAAGAAAACAGAAACAGACTCATAGATGCAGAGAACAGGCTGACAGTTGCCAGGTGGGAATGGGGTTAGAGGGATGGGAGAAAAAGGTGAAATGATTAAGAAGTACAAATGGATAACACTGGCTGAGTGGCTCAGTTGGTTGGAGTGTCATCCTATACATCAAAAGGTTGAGGGTTCGATCCCCAGTTGAGGTATGTACAGGAGGCAACCAATCAATATTCTCTCTCACGTCTCTCTCTCTCTCTCAATCCCTTCCTCTCTCTCTCAAATCAATAAAAACATATCCTTGAATGAGAATTTTTTAAAAAGGTTGTACAAATTGGTAGTTTCAGAGTAGTCATGAGGATGTAAAGTACAGCATAGGGAATATAGTCAATAATATTAATAACATTGCAATAATTATGTAGGGTGTTAGATGGGTACTAGATTTATTGGGGGAACAATTCCTAAATTATATAAGTGTCTAACCATTAGGCTGTTCATCTGAAAATAATATAAAGTAATATTGAATGTCAACTGTAATTGAAAAATAAGAAAACCCCACAATTTTCCTTTAACCAGGAAGTTTTAATTTCTTCTAGTTTTATAAAAGATGGTCTATTTCAGAAGAGCTCTCTCATATATAAAATTAGAGTATCTAAAATTAGAATAATTCCTAGGAACTAAAGCCTAGAGTGTAAACAAGTGGTTGTCACCTTCCAGTCATACTTGGACTTGTAACAACATGAATGATATCAAATTAAGAGGACATAGCTAAGCATGCAAGAAACAATGATCTTAAAAATATACTAGGGAAACAGGTCAATATTTTATTCAGAATAACTTTAAATATTGCTACTGTTGTATGTAAAACTAGGAGATCTTTATTAAATATTTTACGTATTAGACCTGTCAGATTTGACTGGCTTCTCTATCTTCTGATAAACTTATGAATAAGCAAGAATTGTTTGCCTCTGTCATTTAGAGTATACATATAGTCAGTTTTAATCCAAATTATAGATTATGAGAGATATTTTTACTATGTAGACACTCTAGAGAGGCTTTTTGTTCCTTAAAAATCTGTTGATATATTGAAGCAATTAGGTCTCTATTAAAAATGTCAAATTCTGTCAGCGTCATGACAAGCTGACTGATGTTTGTGATGAGTAAGCTAATCAATGTGGTAATGTGCTTAATCAGAAGAAGGTGTTTAGGGGTGTGGAACTGAGTTAGTATCCTACGTACTAGATGGGAAAATTATTTCACTTCTCTGTCTCTGTTTCCTCATCAGTAAAATTAGAATTAAGTCAGCCTCACAGGTAAGTAAACAGGTCATTAATTTAGCTTCGTCTTTTTGAGAAATTATGCCCTCTCGGGCAGCAGAAATTGGAATAATCAGAAAGTGTGTGAGTTCATGGTGAGGGTACATACAGTGGTCTCATCAACTTCAAATACTTCTCTTGCTTCTTCACGGACACAAATTTCTTCATAACATTCTTTTTCCAAATTTCCCTCAAAGATCTCTTCCAAAAGATAGGAGCCAGCACGCTTCCATCTTACCAGAACGTCACTTGCTTTGGAGGCAGAAAGAAATACTACGGAGCAAGATAAGAATAGAGATGCCTCAGCAGTGATGGACTTCCCCAGGGATTGCCATGCCCGCTCCTGGGAGTCAGAGTACATGGCGCTGCCACTACCTGAGGCCTGGCTGCCTCCTCTCCTGTCCCCATCAGACCAGGTCCAACCTCTCGATTCTTTCGGGCCATCTCTTCTGGGAGGACCCGAAGGGATCCCATCATTTCCAACATATTTGTCATGAATTATAAAGAGATCAGGAAGCTCTTTTGGGAGCTGAGTGAAGACCCGCTGGCCACCCAGGGGCTCCTCTGTCCTAGAAAAAGCCCCCGGACCAAACCCACACGGTCCTCGAGGACACAGTTAGGAGGGCGACACCCACCTGAGGGCTCGGCGCCGTGGAGGCCCAGGAGGAGCAGGAACAGCCGGACGCAGCCCGCCATTCTGACGGCGGCCCAGGGACAGGTCTGCAAACACAGTGGCCAAAGTCCGCCCAGGCCTCTCACAACACAGGGAAGCTGCTTGCTTAAACGACCACCAGCCCTAAAACGTGGAGCCAAGCAGGGGACAGGGGCAGAAAACGGGAAAAGAAGTGTCTTCCGCTAAGAGGACATTTTGCCTGGAATTTTATTGGATTCATTCAATGTTTTATTTTTTTAAATTGTTTTATTGCTTAAAGTATTACAAAGAGTATTATATATGTCTCCTTTTTTTTCTCCCCTTGACCTTCCCCCGGCCTCCCATATCCCCAGTGTCTTGTGTCCATTGGTTATGCTTATATGCATGCATACAATCCTTCGGTTGATCTCTTACTCCCCCCCCCCCCGCCCCCCAACCCTCCCCGGCCTTT